>NC_084594.1:3821636-3916474 GCF_033807715.1 Cololabis saira
TATTAATTAGAAAAAGTGGAACTTGCCTCTGGAAAAGACCGGCGGATGGTCTGGGATGTCGTTACAAAGTTAAACACACGTTTGAGAGCAGCAGCCTTTCTACGAGAGGTGCAGTGTTTGGGTCCTGCTGACTTTTTCTTGTACTTCCCATCGACTCCACGAACTGAAGTTGTCTGCATTTTTGTGAATGAATCATCTTATGGGGAAGAAACAGACTTGACCTGAATTGACGTAAACGAACCCAGACTGAACCAAACCGACCGGTTGTTCCTCTCTGTTTCTGGTTTGGACGGTCCTTTATTTCACTCCCATTAGTCAGGCCGCTACGGTGGCCGAGACCCGCCATTGCTGAAAATAAAAGTAACGCTGCAAACAGAAACAAACGCCGCTGCAAATAAAAGAAACGCTGCAAACAGAAACAAACGCTGCTGCAAATAAAAGAAACGCTTAGCAAATAAAAGAAACGCTGCAAACAAAAAGAAACCCCGCTGCAAATAAAATAAAAAAACGACGCAAATAAAAAAGCCACAACGGAAGTGAATTACCGGGGACTATTTTTGCCGATGCACCGGTGTTGCACATTAAAAATTACACGTAGCGACGTTGAACACTAACCTTTTCACTTATTTTCTCGTTCGTTGTTCTTCTTATTCCTCGCTCTTCTTATTTCTTCCTTTTCACTTACGTCCTCTTCGTCTTCTTCTTCTCCTCCTACGTAAAAAACACCAGTGCATCAGCAAAAATAGTCCCCGGTAATTCACTTCTGTTGTGGCTTTTTTATTTGCGTCGTTTTTTATTTTTTATTTGCAGCAGCGTTTGTTTTTATTTGCAGCGTTTATTTTATTTGCAAAGCATTTCTTTTTATTTGCAGCGGGGTTTCTTTTTATTTGCAGCGTTTATTTTATTTGCAAAGCGTGTCTTTTATTTGCAGCGTTTATTTTATTTGCAGCTGGCTTTCTTTATATTTGCAGCGTGTCTTGTATTTGCAGCAGCGTTTGTTTTTATTTGCAGCGTTTATTTTATTTGCAGCTGGCTTTCTTTATATTTGCAGCGTGTCTTGTATTTGCAGCGGCGTTTTTTTTTATTTGCAGCGTTTATTTTATTTGCAAAGTGTTTCTTTTTATTTGCAGTGGCGTTTCTTTAATTTGCAGCGGCGTTTGTTTCTGTTTGCAGCGTTACTTTTATTTTCAGCGATGGTGGGTCTCGGCCACCGTAGGCTGCCCTCCCACCCCTCTCTCACCCCGTCTCACCCCTCTCACCCCCCCCTCTCCATCAGTTAGCTTCACAAACTGTGGGTAAATGTAACTTTAGGCTTGTTGTATTTGTCTGCTATCTGACCCCACAGACGATCACACCAGAGTCCGGCTGCAGCTGCTGGACGGAGACCCGCACTCGGATTATATCAACGCCAACTACATAGACGTGAGCTGACACACACACACACACACACACACACACACACACACACACACACACACACACACACACACACACACACACACAAACACACACACACACACACACACACACACACACACACACACACACACACACACACACACACACACACACACAAACACACACACAGACACACAAACACACACACAGACACATACAGACAGGTCACGTCCACCCCAAATGTTAGTGTTTTATTTACGTTTTTTTTTTTACGTATACGTAAATTAAAAGAAAATATATCTGAAGTATTCGAGAACCTTTAAAATTATCTTTTTTTTCAAATATCATCACAAAATTATACAAATCACAAAATGTCTTTTTTTTAAATGAAAACATATACAAGAAGCAAAAAAAAAAACAAAAAAACTAAAATGTGCTTTACATCTAATGTACCTTTGACCCTTAAATTGACCAATCACTTCTATTACATCAAGTGCCACATACAGAAGTTTAAAGTTTAAAAAAAAGTTAAAAACACAAAAAGATAACCTAGAGTTGTTTTAGAAGTAGAATTCAACGGTGTGTCCAAGACTAAGCTGTGATTAAAAGCGGATTAAAATAGATTAAAAACATTTGTCAGAATTTTAACTGCGTGAGACAAAATGTGCTTTTCTGCGTAAAAACACTGGTTATAAAGAGAGATGAGATCTTTAAGATGCAAAACTTCATATGGTCATAAGTCGTAAGACGGGGAAAACTAGAGATAATCACAGTTTATCTTAGCTACCTCGCTTGCTGTTTCCATGACGACACTAAACTACATTGCTGCCTCCCATTCAAGCTATCACTGCAACGTTCAGTCATATCACCGATGGATAGTTTAAAGGCCGGAACTAAATAAAGAGGTAAATATAAAAGATTGTTGGGTTAGTTGCTGGTTTGGAGTCGTCGTGCGTCCACACACCAGACGAACTCAGACGTCCTCACACTCACTTAAAATTACTAAAAACTTACTGAAAATACTTAAAATACTTAAAATTACTAAAAATGAACTTAAAATAGTTAAATTACTTAAAATGACTAAAAATGTACTTAAAATAATTAAATTACTTAAAATTACTAAAAATGTACTTAAAATACTTAAATGACTAAAAACCTACTGAAAATACTTAAATTTCTTAAAATTACAAAAAACTTACTTAAAATACTTAAAATGACTAAAAATGAACTTAAAATAGTTACATTTCTTAAAATTACAAAAAACTTACTTAAAATACTTAAATTACTAAAAACGTTCTTAAAATTACTAAAAACTTACTTAAAATACTCAAATTACTTAAAATTACTAAAAACTTACTTAAAATAAATAAAAATTACTAAAATCTTACTTGAAATACTTAAATTATTTGAAATTACTAAAAACGTACTTCCTCAGACGTCCTCACACTGGTGGCCAGAGCAAACACTGCTATTGGAGTCCGTTGTTTGGAGGAAATATCCGTATCTGAATCTGAATTAATCTTTTATTTCGGCTTGTACACACTTTTTTACAAAACAAGATGAAAAGGTAAAATAAAACATTTCTTTTGCTGAAAAGGTGTAGCTGAAGCCGTAGCTTATAGTGCCGACCCATTTTATCTTATGATCAATATAAAACATTAACATTACTCCGTGGAAACAAACAATGCATAAAAAGGACAAAAATAAATAAATAAGAGAAAATATAAAATTGACGTTTCACATTCTAGAATGTTTTTGATAATATACTTTATAATTATAGTGTTTTATATTTATTTACAATATTTTCTTTAAACATTTCCTTAAACTTGAAGATAGAACTGCACATTTTTAGGTCGTTGTCACAACTATTCCATATTTCTCTAGTCTTAATTGATGTCCATCTCTTTTTAATATTAGTTCTTACTGTCGTCGTCTCAAACATGAGTTTCCCCCTCAGGTCATAGTTTCTTTTATTTGGAACAAATCCTGGATGTAGTTTGGAAGCAGTTTCTGCTGGGCTTTAAAGGCAAATAGAACAGTTTTCTGCTCGGCTATATCATGGAATTTTAGAGTATTATATTTAATAAAGAGATTATTTGTTGGTTTATAATAGTCAGATCTATTATTTATCCTTAACGCTCTTTTCTGTAACAGGAAAATAGGGTTTGTATTTGTTTTATAGGTGTTACCCCAAACCTCCACACAATAAGTCATGTATGGAACTCAGATCCTGGTGAAAAACCCTCGTTTTCATCAACGACTCTTCTCCCACTTTGCTTATTATCACATCTGCTAATTGGTTTCCCCCCCGCCCTGCAGGGATCGTGCTTCGCTTGTTCATTTAATCTCTCACTGACACCTTATGGTTGTTTTTCATTATTTATTTGTTTTATGAAGCCGTAAAGTCGGGGGAAATTAGAAAATTAGAAAATTAAACTGTATCACTACGTCCCGTCGCTGGCGATAAGAACATGCTGAGTGATATTAATAAGAGCTGAATGAACCTGATGAATGTGTTAGTTTTGCCAAGGTTATCTGCTTAAAGGGGGTTTTGGTTGGGGGACAACAATAAAATAATAATTATCCTTTAGAAACTCACGGGAAAAGGAATCGTTTGTTTATTTGAAGGGCGAGTTTGGAGAAGGAGACGGGATGAATTAAACAGGAAGAAATGCTGATTGACGGATAGAAGGAAGAAAACAGCCAAAGTTCTGATCCCGACGTGTTCCTAAACCTCCCTTCTTATCAAGGATGCATCCTGGGAAACTTCTGCAGAACACAAAGTATCCCAGGATGCACTTCAACAAGCAGAAGTAACAGCAGAAGAGAAAAGAGTAAAAAAAAAAATAATAAAATAAAATAAAAAATACCCGCCAGCTACACGAGTCCAAATTTGGCGTTCTGATAACTGAAAAACGGCAAAAGACGCACGAATAACTGAGGAAAACCTTCTGAGAAGGACGGAGGAGAAGGGGAAGGTGGGAAAGAGACCTGCAGGATCCAAAATGCAAGTTCAAGTTTAACTATAAAGCACTTGTCGGGAACGTCAGGAACGTCAACTTCAGGAACGTCCGGAAAGTCAACTTCAGGAACGTCGGGAACGTCAACTTCAGGAACGTCAACTTCAGGAACGTCGGGAACGTCAGGAATGTTAACTTCAGGAACGTCGGGAACGTCAACTTCAGGAACGTCGGGAACGTCAGGAATGTTAACTTCAGGAACGTCGGGAACGTCAACTTCAGGAACGTCGGGAACGTCAGGAACATTAACTTCAGGAACGTCAGGAACGTCAACTTCAGGAACGTCGGGAACGTCAACTTCAGGAACGTCGGGAACGTCAGGAATGTTAACTTCAGGAACGTCAGGAACGTCAACTTCAGGAACGTCGGGAATATCAGGAATGTTAACTTCAGGAACGTCAGGAACGTCAACTTCAGGAACGTCAGGAACGTCAACTTCAGGAACGTCGGGAACGTCAACTTCAGGAACGTCGGGAACGTCAGGAATGTTAACTTCAGGAACGTCAGGAACGTCAACTTCAGGAACGTCGGGAATATCAGGAATGTTAACTTCAGGAACGTCAGGAACGTCAACTTCAGGAACGTCAGGAACGTCAACTTCAGGAATGTCGGGAACGTCAACTTCAGGAACAACAACAGCTGACCAAAGTGCTGGACAAGCGAAAGGAAAACAAAACAGGACAATGTAAAACATAGAACACATGAATAAAATAAAACAATGACCGTGAGTTAAATGACAGTGAATAAAAAAAGAGTTTTAAGATGATTTAATAATGTAAAAAGATTTGAGATGTAAGAAGGTGCAAGACCATTTAAAGATTTAAATAATAATAAAAGGATTTTAAAATCGGACGGGGAGCCAACAAAGGGCTGCAGCACGGATCACATGATCCCGCCTGTATAACTTTCTTCAAGTTTCTGAAACATAAAAAGGGTTTAACCTCGGATAAAAGCTTTGGATTTTACAACTGCGTTAATTTGTTTCTCCATTTTAAAGTGTAGAGTCCAAAACTACACGAGGTTTCTGGCCGTATCCCTGACATGTGGTTCTAGGTGTTCTAGATCTACATCTGAGTCACAGGCAGCACCGGGACCAAAAACCAGGACCTCCGTTTTATTATTTCATTAAAGTTTTAAAAGTTTAAAGCCATCCAGGCTCTGATGTCCTCCAGACATTCTGATAAACTTTTACAAGAGTTGGAGTCGTTGCGTTTTACAAGGTCTGACAAGGAAATGACACAAACTGAAACCAAGTGATAGAAATGTAGAAATGAAGATGTATCAGGAGTTAAACAGAAAACATAAACCCAGACGGTAAAGAAAGACAAAGACGAGTGTTTTTGTTCCTTAAATATTCTGATTCACACATTTACTGTTAATTATCATGTTTTAATGTTGTGTTTCTCTCCCCGACCTGCAGGGATACCACCGGCCCCGACACTACATCGCTACGCAAGGTGATGATCTTTGTGGGTGTGTGTATAAGTGTGCACCTCCCTGACCTGTGTGTGTGTGTGTGTGTGTGTGTGTGTGTGTGTGTGTGTGTGTGTGTGTGTGTGTGTGTGTGTGTGTGTGTGTGTGTGTGTGTGTGTGTGTGTGTGTGTGTGTGTGTGTGTGTGTGTATATGTGTGTGTACCTCTCTGACCTACGTGTGTGTGTGTGTTTCAGGGCCGATGCAGGAGACGGTGAGGGATTTCTGGAGGATGGTCTGGCAGGAGAACAGCGCCTCTATCGTCATGGTAACCAACCTGGTGGAAGTGGGAAGGGTGAGTTCGTTTTCCCGGCTCCTACACTCCGTGTTTAAGGCGGCGCCGCAGAAGCTGCAGATATATATTATATATATGTTTGGTCCTACGTGTCCCTCTGGTCTCCACCAGCTCACAGCTTACCGTCCTGAACACTTACAACTGTTTATTTTGTAAAAAAAGATATACATATATGTTAATTATGCAGCGCAGCCCTGGGTCCTTAAATCCCATTTTTGCTAAAATAAGGCTTTAAAATGTCTTAATTTGTCTTAAATCTCAATCCAAGGGTCTTAATTTTAGAGGGAATGTATCCAGTCATCATTAAACAGTTTATTTTACCGTTTTGAGGAGAATCTCCTGCGGAGGTTCTAAATCTGTGTAGCCAGGTTGGGCAAGTTTCAGCCCAATTGGACTTATTCATGGTCTTCTCTGTGACCTCTGCCAGTAATGTGTGTGACCTCTGCCGGTAGTTTCTGTGACCTCTGCCGCATCGCCGCGGCTTCACGCCCGTCTGAGAGAGTAACACGTGATATTATATTTAAATACGTGGATGTTGCCGTCTGTTGCAGGTGAAGTGCGTCCGGTACTGGCCCGACGAGACGGAGGTTTACGGAGACGTCAAGGTGACGCTGATAGAGACGGAGCCGCTGGCCGAGTACGTGATCCGGACCTTCACCGTGCAGAAGGTAAACGAGTAAACAAGTAGCAACAATAAACATGTTCATCCTTTCAGGTGATTTTAACTACGATAAGGTCGTGACCAGTGGAACAGGTTCTACGTATTACGTTTTCACGTGGATACGTTGCGGCTCTGGTGTCCAGATTATTCACCGTGAGGCTTCAGGGGATGTTGAACTTAAGTACAACACTTACTTAAAATACTTATTACTTAAAATTACTAAAAACTTACTTAAAATAATTATATCACTTAAAATTACTAAAAACTTACTAAAAATACTTAATTACTAAAAACTTACTTAAAATAAATACATTACTTAAAATGACTTAAAATGACTAAAATGTACTTAAAATAGTTAAAGTACTTAAAATTACTAAAAACGTACTTAAAATTACTAAAAATCTACTTAAAATACTTAAATTACGTAAAATTACTAAAAACTTAATTAAAATAATTATATCACTTAAAATTACTAAAAACTTACTTAAAATAAATACATTACTTAAAATTACTAAAAACTTACTTGAAATACTTAAATTATTTTAAATGACTAAAAACTTGCTTAAATTACTAAAAACTTAATTAAAATACTCAAATAACTTAAATTTACTAAAAACTTAATGAAAATACTTAAATTACTTAAAATTACTAAAAACTTACTTAAAATAATTATATCACTTAAAATTACTAAAAACTTACTAAAAATACTTAATTACTAAAAACTTACTTAAAATAAATACATTACTTAAAATGATTTAAGATGACTAAAATGTACTTAAAATACTTAAATTACGTAAAATTACTAAAAACTTAATTAAAATAATTATATCACTTAAAATTACTAAAAACTTACTTAAAATAAATAAATTACTTAAAATTACTAAAAACTTACTTGAAATACTTAAATTATTTTAAATGACTAAAAACTTACTTAAATGACTAAAAACTTGCTTAAAATACTTAAATAACTTTTACTGAAATCGTAAAGCGCCTAGAGACAAATTCTGTTGTAATAAATGCTATATAGATAAAATTGAATTGAATTGAAAAATACTTACATTTCTACTTTCTTTAAATACTTAAATACAACAAATAAAATACTTAAAATGAGACTTTACAAACCAACATTTCGGGGAAAATCCGGTGAGCCGCAAATCTGTGGAGACGTCTCGGTGGATCAGCTTTACCCGAACCAGGCGGGGTCAAAGGTCGTCCATCATCATCCATCGCCCCGTTTAGGTCTGAATAACGAACGTAAAGCTTCCCGTGGATCTACGGGCATGTGATCCGATGACGTCTCCAAAGTACGTTGTGTTTGAGTGAATAAACACTGTTAATCTGATGGATGCAGCAGACGGACTCGTCAGAGTAATTAACAGCCACCAGGAAATGTTGCTGCTTGACCGAAAGGTCATGAATTATTCCTAATTATTCAAATCGCTCAGGAAATGTGTCAGATTTTGAAACACATTTGAGTTCCGTCGTGTTTCTTTCGGAGCCTCGCTCTTCTTCCTCTTCGCTCGTGTGAAAGCAGCTTAGGAAGACGAAGACGAGTCCTCGAGTCCTCACCGTCAGCGCGTTCGCCAGCCATTAATCCGCAGCACCTCCGTGTGTGTGTGGCTATGTGTGCGTGCGTGCGTGCGTGCGTGCGTGCGTGCGTGCGTGCGTGCGTGCGTGCGTGCGTGCGTGCGTGCGTGCGTGCGTGCGTGCGTGCGTGCGTGCGTGCGTGCGTGCGTGCGTGCGTGCGTGCGTGCGTGTGTGCATTTACACTCAGACAGACACACTCGCCGCGTCAGAAGTCTCCATCTCTGAACTCCAGTCGCTGGTGTGATGCGTGAGAGGAGAACGAGGGAGAACGAGGGAAAATGAGGGAGCGGCGGAGGACGGAATTACAGGGTTACAGGTTCTGCTCCGTAATTAAAGTAGCACAATGTAACTTTCAGCCTTTGTTGAGTTTGGCGGCTCCTTTGGACAAAAGCGGTAGTGCTTTACCAGTAGTGTGGAAGGGTTCCTACCATGCTCCTCAAAGTTACATAGTCCAGTGAAGGCGATACAGACCCCTCAGACCATGACAGAGGTTCATTAAACCTGTTGGAACTTGATGTACCATCACAATGATGATGATGAAATATTATATTACGGTGGAAAAGTTACATAGTGCTGCTTTAAACGGTTCCGGCTGCGGGGGGTTGGGGGGAAACGACAACGGGGGGGAACCTGATGAAAACATTCAGCGGCCGCAACATCCGAGCAGATTAACGGAGCGGTGGAGAAGAGAAGCTGACAGAGATGCTAATGTGTCAGCGAGAGAGAGAGAGGAGGAAAGAGAGAATGATCACAAAAGGTGGTTCATGTGTCGGAATCAGCCTCACAGAAGCTCTGCTTCCAGTTTACTACATATTCATTTCAAAGTGCCGTCTATCTGCGAGACTTTTGCAAAACAGACGGAACAAACGAAGCAGCATTGGCTCGCTGCTCTCAGATCAGCAGGACTCGTCCTCATAATAATAATAATAATACATTTTATTTATAGGGCGCCTTTCATGGCACTTAAGGTCGCCGTACAACAACAAATACAGTCAATAAAATAATTAATACAGACTCATATGCCACTGAAGATGTGGGTTTTGAGGAGGGACCGGGTGGGGACATTGATGTGAAGGAGGTCAGAGAGGTATGGGGGAGCGAGATTGTGAATGGGTTAGGGTTAGGGTGTGGATGGGTTAGGTTGTGGATGGGTTAGGGTTAGGTTGTGGATGGGTTAGGGTTAGGGTTAGGTTGTGGATGGGGTAGGGTTAGGGTTAGGTTGTGGATGGGTTAGGGTTAGGGTTAGGTTGTGGATGGGTTAGGGTTAGGTTGTGGATGGGTTAGGGTTAGGTTGTGGATGGGTTAGGGTTAGGTTGTGGATGGGTTAGGGTTAGGGTTAGGTTGTGGATGGGTTAGGGTTAGGTTGTGGATGGGTTAGGGTTAGGGTTAGGTTGTGGATGGGTTAGGGTTAGGTTGTGGATGGGTTAGGGTTAGGTTGTGGATGGGTTAGGGTTAGGGTTAGGTTGTGGATGGGTTAGGGTTAGGTTGTGGATGGGTTAGGGTTAGGGTTAGGTTGTGGATGGGTTAGGTTGTGGATGGGTTAGGGTTAGGTTGTGGATGGGTTAGGGTTAGGTTGTGGATGGGTTAGGGTTAGGTTGTGGATGGGTTAGGGTTAGGTTGTGGATGGGTTAGGTTGTGGATGGGTTAGGTTGTGGATGGGTTAGGGTTAGGGTTAGGTTGTGGATGGGTTAGGGTTAGGTTGTGGATGGGTTAGGGTTAGGGTTAGGTTGTGGATGGGTTAGGTTGTGGATGGGTTAGGGTTAGGTTGTGGATGGGGTAGGGTTAGGGTAAGGGTTAGGTTGTGGATGGCCTTAAATGTATGGAGGAGGATTTTAAAGTTGATCCGGTGTTTGATGGGGAGCCAGTGGAGTTGGTGTAGAACAGGAGTGATGTGGCTGGTGGAAGGTGTTCTGGTGATGATGCAGGCTGCAGCGTTCTGGACCAGTTGAAGTTTATGGAGGAGTTTGTGCGGGAGACCAAAAAGAAGGGAGTTGCAGTAATCCAGGCGGGAGGTGACAAGCGAGTGTACCAGGATTGCGGCGCTGTTGGGAGTGAGTGAAGGGCGGTTGATGTTGCGGAGATGGAAGTAGGCGGACCGGACGGTGTTGTTGATGTGGGAGTGGAATGATAGGGTGCTGTCAAGGACGAGACCCAGACTCTTGTCCTGAGGGGAGGGGGAGACCGAGGAGTTGTCTATGGTAGGGGTGAAACTGGGATGTTTAGTGAGGGTGGACCTAGAGCCAATGAGGACTACCTCAGTTTTGTCACTGTTTAATTTGAGGAAATCGGAGGAAAACAATGATTTGATGCAAACAGGCACAGAGGGAGGAGGGTGGGAAGGTGGAAGTGGGTTTGGAGGAAACGTAGAGCTGGGTGTCGTCCGCGTAGCAGTCGAAGTGGATGTTGTATTTACGGAAAATTAGACCAAGTGGGAGGAGATAAATGATAAAGAGGATAGGGCCAAGGACAGAGCCCTGGGGGACACCGGAGGAAGATGGGAAGTGAAGGATTTCAACTGGATGAACTGAGTACGGCCAGAGAGATAGGAATGAAATCAGTCACATGGGCATGAGCATCAAACCGTGACCCGGCTTCGAGGTCCGGTCTGAAAACCAGAGCAGGTCACATGTACAGATCTGGAAGCAGCGCTGCAGAAACATGGACCCAAGCCTGCAGCCGTGTTGTTATGGGACTTTTAACTTTCCAGCCAGCGTTTAAATGTGTTTTCCAGCTTCAGACCCGGTTTCTTTTGGTCGGTTTGGACTCATCCAGTCATTAGATGGAGGATATGACAGCACTTTTCATTTGTTCTCTTCCCCTCCTCCTCCTCCTCCTCCTCCTCAGACAACTTTAGCAAGCGCGAGCCTGTGTATCTGTATATGATAAAGAGGGAATAACTATGCGTCCGCATGCTCGGCTCGGAGTGACCCTGAGGAAACGCTGATGTAGTCGTTAGGGATCGCTCCGGGAAACCCGGAGAATAAAGAGCAGGAGGACCAGAAACCGGGAGGAGATCACGCTTCCACCAGCTGCTTCAGAGAGAATAAAATATCATATACCGTATTTTCTGGACTATAAAATGCTACTTTTTTCATAGGTTTTCAACCGTGCAGCTTATACAAAGGTTCTATTCTGTGGATTTTTCTTCCACCGCTCGGGGCACTAACCGGAATTAGAATCAAAACTAAGACAAAATAAATGCAAAGAAGAATACGCTACTTCTTCTTAAATAGAGCGGATGCGGCTTGTATGCAGGTGGGGCTTATAGTCCAGAAAATACAGTAATGTCCTGTTTCCTAAAAAACGTATTTAAAATTTCTAAAAACGTACCTAAAAAACTTAAAACAACAAGTAATACTTAACCCTTGTGCTGTCTTCGGGTCAAGGAAGGAGGAAGGGAAGAAGGAAGGAAGGGAGAAAACAAGGAAAGAATGTATGAGGGGAGAAAAGAAGGAAGGAAGGGAGAAAGGAAAGAAGGAAGGAAGGGAGGGAGGAAGGGAGGAAAGAAAGAAGGAGGGGAAAAAATGAAGGAAGGGAGAAAAGAAGGAAAGAAGGGAGGAAAGAAAATGAAGGGAAAAAGAAGGAAGGAACGGAGAAAAGAAGGAAGGAAGGAAAGAAGGAAGGAAAGAAGGGAAAAGGAAGGAAGGAAGGAAGGAAGGAAGGGAAAAAAGAAGGAAGGAAGGGAGAAAAGAAGGAAGGAAGGAAGGAAGGGAGAAAAAAAGGAAAGAATGTAAAGAAAATGAAGGGAAAAAGAAGGAAGGAAGGAAGGAAGGAAGGAAGGAAGGAAGGAAGGAAGGAAGGAAGGAAGGAAGGAAGGAAGGAAGGAAGGAAGGAAGGAAGGAAGGAAAGAAGGAAGGAAACAAGGAAAGAATGTACGAGGGGAGTAAAGAAGGAAGGAAGTAAAGAAGGAAGGAAGGAAAGAAGGAAGGAAACAAGGAAAGAATGTACGAGGGGAGTAAAGAAGGAAGGAAGTAAAGAAGGAAGGAAGGAAGGAAGGAAGGAAGGAAGGAAGGAAGAAGGAAGGAGAGAGCAGGAGGAAAGAAGGAACAGGAGAATTAGGTCATTTTGACCCAAAGACAGTAAAGGGTTAAAATGAGACTTTACAAACCGACATCTCCAGCCCCGGCTGTCGATCTGCCATCGATCGATTCAGGGAAGTAATTTCTGCATCGGATCGATGGAGAGTCAACTCATCAAACCACCTTGTGGTTTCCCCCTACGTCCTTCTGATCCCTCCTTCCTCTCGTCCTCTCCCCTCTCTCTCTTCCTCTCTCCTCTCTCTCTTCCCTCCCTCGCTACCTTGTGCCGAAGCTCTTCTCTTTAGATTTTTTTTTTTAGATTTATTTATTTGCACAGTTGAAAATTACACAAATAATGTAACAACTTTACAAATTAAAGTGCATTAAGAGGCGAAAACTCAAAGAGCTTATCAGGTGCCTCCACCTATAGTTAACATAAAATGTAATATCATACTTATAAAAACAAAATATACAAATGAGCAATTAGAAATCTATAGATGATAGAAATAAATGAAAATTACAAAGAATTTACACAAAAGAAAAATGATCGGATATATGAATAACGATAAAGAGTACAATTTAATAATTAAGAAACAAACAAAAAATAAATTACTAAATAACAAACCAAATTAAAGCTGCAAGCAGCGATGAACGGGCCCTCGCACTCACGGCCACTGCCCCCCATAAGCATATCAGAGATGACACCACCCACGACTCTCTATGTCAAACCATTCAAAAGTTATAGTAGAAAATAGGAACTATGACATATCGACCAATCAGAAGAAGAGGCGGGGATAATTTGCAACAATGAAGGTCAAGGACTCAAAACCGAGTCCGATGACACCACCCACGAGTCTTTATGTCAAACCATTCAAAAGTTATGGCAGAGAATAGTATTCTAGGGGGCGCTGTTGAGCCGTTAGGCCACGCCCATTAATGCAAACCATGAAATATCACATTTATCACCAGGCCTGGCTTGCATGCAAAATTTGGTGACTTTTGGGGAACTGTCAAATATGGACCAATCAGATGAAGGGGACGCGCGCTTTTTGGGGTCTAGCGTCGCCACGGTAACGCTTTTGAAAGAGAAAAGTAATGTGCGTCGTCGCAGGATGGAGGCGCACATTTTGATGTATAACACACCTGGGTGCACGTTACGGTTCGGGCCGTATTAACGGCCGAAGGAATGGCATAAATTGCGCCAAAATTACGCGATTAATTCAGAATGTTCAAAATGGCCGACTTCCTGTTCGGTTTCGGCCATGGCGCCAAGAGACTTTTCTTTAAGTTACTACATGATACAGGTGTGTACCGATTTTCGTGCATGTACGTCAAACCGTATTGTGGGGCTTGAGGCACAAAGTTTTCTAGGGGGCGCTGTTGAGCCGTTAGGCCACGCCCATTAATGCAAACCATTAAATATCATTTTTTTCGCCAGGCCTGGTTGGTGCAGAATTTGGTGACTTTTGGGGCACGTTTAGGGGGAAAAAAGGCCTTCCTTTCGTCAGAAGAAAGAAAAAATTCCTACAGATACAATAGGGCCTTCGCACTATACATGTAAGTGCTCGGGCCCTAATAAAATAATATCAAGGAGATTACACAAGACGATAAAATGTGTCGGTACATCCATTACTTATGCCAGAGCAGTTCCATTTACAAAACAAAAATGAAGTGGTGTTTCCGACATCCTTTAAAACCTTGTACAGAGAATCATTTTTTTGCTAAATGGGAATATGTATTCCATAGTTTGACCCCCGTGTACCGTACTGCATATTTACTCCTGGTTGTAACACATTTTGGAGGAGGCAGATCTAACATAAGTCTGGACCTGAGAGTTTTTAGTGAAATAGTCTTTGAGGTGAGCAGGAATGCTTTCCTCCTTCAAGACCTTATAAATAAAAACACATGCCTGATAAATATTTATGTTATAAATGTTGAGAATATAAAGTTTCTGAAACAAAGGACTGGAGGGGCTGTATGAATCTGAACAAGTTGCTTTCCTGACAAAACGTTTCTGACAAACCAAGATTGTATTTAACTTTGTGGGAAAAGTACTGGCCCAGACTATATTACAGTAAGAAAGATATGGGTAAATTAGACTGTAATACTCTCTCCGTTGTGTTTTCCTGACCTTTCCCTCTGGCCTCATCCCTTCTCCGGTATCATCAGGCGCTCTGTCACAACAGATAATCTACTACAAGCAAGCGTGTACCGTTCTATTCTTAGAGTAAACTGAACCCAGGACGACATTCCAGCCTCTTTTACTTTGGAGGAGTTTAAGGAAATCAATCGTATTGAATGATCAAAGTAGCAGAGACGTTCGCCGACATGAAGGAGCTCCGTCTTCTACTTTGTCTGACTTTCTGAATCAAATAAAAAGAATAATTTCTTTGGATCAAAAGCTGGAACTGATAAATAAAGCTCTGGAGGGGTGATGGATGATGATATAAAAGCTTTATTCACCAACTTTGACACATTAACCATGTCTGTGGAAGATAAAAGAGCCACGTTAGAAGAAAACAGTGGACCCAAAACTGACCCCTGAGGGACGCCAGATTTCACAGGAGAGAAAGTTGTGCATTGATTGGGGCTTTTATATGTAATAATTCTTATAAAAAACGTTAAAAACCTGCACCAGGAGCCATCTCACGCTATTGTCAGAAAAACAAACAAATTAGATTAGATATTGCAGTTGAATATACATATATATATGTATATATATATATATATATATATATATACATATATATATATATATGTATATATATATAAATGCAGCCTTCTGTAAGCTTTAAATATCCACTGGACTTACATCAAATACATCAAAACACAACAATAAAAAACACTTTTCTGAACTTATCAATATGACTCTGTCCTTCACAGGATAAGTAAAATGGATCACTGCAAAAACCCAAAATCTTAACAAGAATATTTGTCTTATTTCTAGTTAAGTTAGTTTACTAAAAAAAAAATCTAATTACACTTAAAACAAGACTCATCACTGGAAAAAACACAACAATTTTCACCTGTTTCAAGTAGATTTTCACTTAAAATAAGTAGAAAAATCTGCCAGTGGAACAAGATTTTTTTGCTTGTAATGAGAAGATAAATCTTGTCCCACTGGCAGATTTTCCTACTTATTTTAAGTGAAAATTTACTTGAAACAGGTGAAAATTGTCAAATAAGTTATTTTTGTGGTGTTATTTTTGACTCTAAATGTTGAAATAGCAGTAAAACCACATTCATTGATGAAATGACATAAGGGATGGAAAGAGGGGATGGCAGTTTTACAGGGGGGGATGATTTGGACCGTTTTTATTTCAGGGGGGGATGATTTGGACCGTTTTTATTTCAGGGGGGGATGCCGTCCCCCCTCATCCCCCTCAACTCCAGTACTGTTGTCCTCCCTCCGCGGCTCAGCTTCCTCCATCAACCCGATGGAAACCCGAGGGTTTTTTTTAAGTGAAAGTGTCGCGCGTTTACGGCGGCATCCGTGCACGTCCTTCTGCTTCCGTCCCACATGTGGCTTTTCTGTTTTCTGGTTCCTCCAGCTATATTTGGCTCATTTATTTACCTCTAAGTACCGCGGAGGGGACGGGGGGGTCTGGGTCTCCCTGTAAATCTGAACTGGACGGCGACGTTTCCTCCTGTAAGTCTGTCCCAGAAGAGCCATTGGGAGATTTGTGAAATCAATTAATCTCTTTTATGGAGCTTGAGTGGCCTTCAGGTTCCTCAAATCTCCCCTGTAAATTAGGCAAATGAGGCGCGATAAGTCTTCCTGCCCCTCGCTCCCAGAAGTGGCCGGGAGCGCCGTCCAGGCGTCCTCAAGACTGATTGATTTTTCCCTCCGAAGCCGCAGACGCACTGAGGCCTTCGTTCGTTCTCGAGGTCGTGAACCGTTGGTACTTCCTGTCGCCGGGTTCCCCGGGGACCCCTGGAGAGCTTTGTTGTGTCCCACATCCGTCCTCGTCAGAGCTCTGGATATGCAGCGCCGTCCTCCTCAGAGACCAGGGCTGGGGACCGATTCAAATGTCAAGAATCGATTCCGATTCTTAAGATTCAGAATCGATTATCACGGTTTGATTTGATCCGATTCGATTCCGATATTTATTTTGGTTAGTGTTATTAAAACTGTTGTTATAAAAAGCTGATGATGCTGTAAGGACCAATCAGCTCCAAGAATGCTGATATAACGGCTTTCAGAAACATCGTGGGGCAGAATTACCAAACAGATCCAGGGCAGCAAATATATGAAATGGCTTTTAGGGGGGGAGTTGCGGGATGCAGGCCAGCACTCAGCTCCTGAAGCTCCGGCCTGCAAACGTGCACAAAAGAGAAAAAAGGGGGGGCCAGCACAAGAAACTACAGGAGCGATGACAAAAATGATAGCTATGAGATACTTATAATAAATAAAAATGGAAATGGAGAAGAGAGGAAGGGAAGAGGAGAGGAGAAGAAGGGTGAGAGTCACCGCCCAGTGGATCATGTTGGTCCCCCCTGCAGCATAAGCCTATAGCAGCATATCTACCACCAAGCTATATTTGAGACTAACTATTATAGTCTTGTTCTATAGCTGCAGCTATGACTACTGACTCTAACACACTAGAGTTTACACTACCTAGAGATTTACCAACACCAGCTAGAGGTTTACTAAACACTAACTATAGGCTTTACTAAACAGAAAGGTTTTAAGTTTAGTTTTAAAGGTGGAGGTGGTGTCAGCCTCCTTAACCCAGATTGGAAGTTGGTTCCATAGTAATAGTGCCTGATAGCAGAACGCCCGCCCTCCAAATCTACATTTAGATACTCTAGGAACTACGAGTAAACCTGCACTCTGAGAACGGAGAGCTCTGCCAGGAACATAAGGCACTATCAGGTCTTGCAAATAATGTGGAGCTAAGCCGTTTTGGGCTTTATATGCAAGTAATACAATTTTAAATTGGATTCTGAATTTTACGGGTAGCCAATGGAGCGATGCTAACACTGGAGAGACATTTATGCAAATGTACCCCAAGACAGTATATAAAGTAATGAAATATAGACAACATATGCAATTATAACTGAAAACCTTACTATTTTCATACCTTTAAACATATTTAATGGCATAAACATGGCACCAGTTATTCTCGTGTCCAAAACATTCCTTTTTTGGGCACAAACAAAAAAATACCTATGGTTTTTAATGTAATGATGAAAAAAAAATCAATCTTTAGACATACGAATGGATTTTCAGGAATGAATATGAGAGTGGAGTGGCGAGACGCATCACCTTGTCCTCTTGTCTTCCAGAAGGGCCACCACGAGATCCGTGAGCTGCGGCAGTTCCACTTCACGAGCTGGCCCGACCACGGCGTGCCCTGCTACGCCACCGGGCTGCTGGGATTCATCCGGCAGGTCAAGTTCCTCAACCCGCCCGACGCCGGGCCCATCGTTGCCCACTGCAGGTACGGCGACCGGCGCCACCGGGGTTTACGCTGGGAGGCTCCAGGAAGCACGACCAATCATTTTAGAGTTCAGCAAATGTTCTTCAAAATGACTTAATCAAATCGGGGCACCACCTGGGCTTAACCAGGAAAAATGATAACTTTAACAGCAAAATCAGTCTCAAAAATAGGGGTTATTCTGCAGAGTAACAGTAAAGGGCTGTTATTTCTGCAGGATAATATTGAAGGCTCTTAAAGAGGATTCACCTTCCACCTCGCTGCCACCACAAGAGTCGCCATGACGACCGCGTACTTAACCCCCGTGTCCCGTTGGGTGGAAATAGATCACTCACGTTGTCGAGAGCGCGAATGCTCGAGGTTTTTCCCGCGTCCCGATGCGCCGGAATTGCAGCGCGGGAGATTCCTCCGTCCATCAGTGAACCCCCCAGAGGAAAACCGGAGGTTTGTTTCCACATCAGTCTCACGCCGGGAACCTTCATCCTCTCAGACTGACGGGTTTTTATGTTTTAAAAACATTTATTAAACACACACACGTCCTGGAAAAGAGAGAGGGAGGAGACCTGAGGACGAAAGAGTGAGACGCCATGTGGACGGAGGTGTGGACAGGAAGTTATGGCCGTCACTTCCAATTTCTGAGGCCACTCGGACGCCACACACACACACACACACACACACACACACACACACACACACACACACACACACACACACACACACACACACACACACACACACACACCCCCAGCAGTATTCTGGTCTCAACATTAATCACAGCCGTTGACAGGTAATCTGCCGAGGCCCCTCCTCTCCTCCTCTCCTCCTCTCCTCCTCTCCTCCTTTCCTCTCCCCGTCCTTCTCCGCTCTTATCTCTCTCTTTTCCTTCTCTCTCTCTCTCTCTCTCTCTCTCTCTCTCTCCGCTGAGTGAAAGATGGCTTCCTCGCCTCCTCTCCATCCCTCCGTGCCTCATTGACTCATCCCCTCTCCATCCCTCCATCCCTCCATCCCTGCCTCTTCCACAGCCATCGCTCGTGGCCACAAACCTCTTCACGTCCCTCCATCCCTCCATCCCTCCATCCTCCCATCTGCTGCTCTGCCTCTCCATCTTCCTCTCCCCTCCGAGTGTTGATGTATCGCCTCAACACATGACGCGGCATATTAACATCTATGTGAGAGAGAGAGAGAGAGACTCGTATATAACTGAGCTCCTGAAGTTTAACCGCCGGAAAGTTCAGTAAAAACACGTCCGATTATAATTATTATTTTTATTATTAGGGCCCGAGTGCTGACGGTGCGAAGGCCCTATTGCATCTGTAGGAATTTTTTATTCTTTCTTTATTCTTCTGACGAAAGGAGGGCCTTTTTTCCCCCTAAACGTGCCCAAAAAGTGACCAAATTTTGCACGCAAGCCAGGCCTGGTGAAAAATTTGATATTTAATGGTTTGCATTAATGGGCGTGGCCTAATGGCTCAACAGCGCCCCCTAGAAAACTTTGTACCTCAAGCTCCACAATACGGTTTGACGTACATGCACGAAAATCGGTACACACCTGTATCATGTCACAACTTAAAGAAAAGTCTCTTGGCATCATGGCCGAAACCGAACAGGAAGTCGGCCATTTTGAACATTTTGAATTAATCGTGTAATTTTTTTTGCCATTTCTTCGGCAGTTAATTCAGCCCGAACCGTAACGTGCACCCAGGTGTGTTATACATCAAAATGTGCATCTCCATCCTGCGACTATGCACATTACTTTTCTCAGTCAAAAGCGTTACCGTGGCGACACTAGACGCCAAAACGCACGCCCCCCCTTCATCTGATTGGTCCATATTTGATAGTTCCCCAAAAGTCACCAAATTTTGCATGCAAGCCAGGACTGGGGATAAATGTGATATTTCATGGTTTGCATTAATGGGCGTGGCCTAACTGCTCAACAGCGCCCCCTAGAATACTTTTCTCTGCCATAACTTTTGAATGGTTTGACATAAAGACTCGTGGGTGGTGTCATTGGACTCGGTATTGAGTCTTTGACCATAATTGGTGAAAATTAGCCCCGCCCCTTCTTCTGATTGGTCGATATTTCATAGTTCCTATTTTCTGCTATAACTTTTTAATGGTTTAACATAGGAAGTCGTGGGTGGTGTCATTTCTGATATGCTTATGGGGGGCGGTGGCCGTGAGTGCGAGGGCCCGTTCATTGCTGCTTGCAGCTTTAATTATTATTATTATTATTTAATTAGATTATAATAACTAGATTAGTGCCAGCAGTTTCCCCCAGTGATTCCTAATATATATAAATAAAAGCGGCCTCTTGTGTCTGAAGCCAACGTAAAGGACCGTCGGCCAAATCTACGGATGTTTTCAAGTTTCAGGACTTTTAATCTTGTCAGTTGTGTAAAATAAGACCTGGAAACAGACATTGTGGCATAGAATTGTCAAATTGGTTCAATATACCATACACATTTTTACAGATTACTTTTGTAATACTGTATTTGTCCCGGTCTTTGTACGTTTTGACCGTATAGAAACGTAATTCTTGCCATTGTAAGAATGAGATGTACCTGCTGGATCTACTGCCCTTACTTTTTAACAACTTGTGCTTTCTATTATTTTACCTCATTTCTTATCATTTTACTTCATTTTATTTGTTATTTATTGTTTAATTGTTTCTTGCCACTTTTAATGTTGATGTAAAGCACTTTGAATTACCTTGTGTTGAATTGTACTATTCAAATAAACTTGCCTTAAACTTCTTTAATGAAATGAAGTGAGTTTTCAGCTCCTGAGATGGAAACTGTAACGCTGACTCAGCAACTGCAAGACTTATTTGTGCAAGTTGTTGAAGAATTGAAGAGTTTTGCATGAACTTTTCCCTCTTTGTAGGATCTATTTCTTTCTTAGTTCAGTTAAGTTGCACCAGCGTTGGTTTTCTCTTGCGGCTCCGGTATATTTTCTTACGTAGAGCCTATATGTAGTTCTGAGTGTCTGCTGCTGTGTGTTCCCTGCAGCGCCGGCGCCGGCCGGACGGGCTGCTTCATCGCCGTGGACATCATGCTGGACATGGCGGAGAACGAGGGCGTGGTCGACATCTTCAACTGCATCCGGGAGCTCCGGTCCCAGCGGGTCAACATGGTGCAGACGGAGGCGAGTGCAGCACAATATTCAACATTTTAACACACTCTTCCTGTTAGAGTTCTCATAATATTACGACTTTATTCTCATAATATTACGACTTTATTCTCGTAATATTACAACTTTATTCTCATAATATTACGACTTTATTTTCATAATATGACGACTTTATTCTCATAATATTACTTTATTCTCATAATATGACGACTTTATTCTCATAATATTACTTTATTCTCATAAAATGACGACTTTATTTTCATAATATTACGACTTTATTCTCGTAATATTACGACTTTATTCTCATAATATTACGACTTTATTCTCATAATATGACGACTTTATTCTCATAATATTACAACTTTATTCTCGTAATATTACGACTTTATTCTCATAATATTACGACTTTATTCTCATAATATTATGACTTTATTCTCATAATATTATGACTTTATTCTCATAATATGACGACTTTATTCTCATAATATTAAGACTTTATTCTCATAAATTACGACTTTATTCTCTTAATATTACAACTTTATTGTCGTAATGTTACGACTTTATCCTCGTAATATTATGACTTTATTCTCACAACATTATGATCTTATTCTCGTAATTTCGTATTTTTTTTTTGGTCTTAGTTTGGCCCTTATATCCGTCGTACTGCTCTGCTTTGAGTGTTTTCTGCAGCAGATAATATGATACTGGATTCCCCCGAGGGTGTCGTCTCTGTCGGTACTACTGGAGGTCGCGGTACCTACACTGTAAAAATGAATTCTTAGGAAGTTAAAAGGCCTTGTTTCAAGAAACAAGAAGACTGTTTTCAGAGTTCTGGTTAAGAACATCTTTGTTACTCTATTGGCTGCGATGTTTCTGCTCATAATAAGACAAATTTGACTAGATTTAGGAATATTAGGCTTATTTCTAACCGTGTTTTTGCAGTGCTGACCACCTGAAGGCAGTTGTTTCCTACCGGCTCTGTTTTCATCAGCGAGGGTTTACTTAATAACGTTTGCAGAGCGTCCTAATTCCCCCTAATGTTGCACCATCGATCCCGTTTACAGACTCGTTTGTTTGGCTGCTCCATCTCTTCTCTCGGCCGATTTAAGCCGACCAAATCCATCCAATCCATCCTGCTGTTCATTCGTTCTGATGAAAAACCTCTCACTTCCCCCCGAAAGCAGTGTTTAAGAAACAGACTAGTTTCCAGCCCAGATCAGGCCTGGAGCCTGAAATTCACTTCTGAATAGAATTGGGCGATATTTTACCGTTCACGATAAACCGTCAAAAAAATTCCCCACGGTAAAAACAATAAATTCCCGTTGATGACGTTTTTGTGTAAAGATGATTTATGGAAGGAAGGAAGGAAGGAAGGAAGGAAGGAAGGAAGGAAGGAAGGAAGGAAGGAAGGAAGGAAGGAAGGAAGGAAGGAAGGAAGGAAGGAAGGAAGGAAGGAAGGAAGGAAATAAGGAAGGGAGGAAGGAGGGAAGGGAGGAAGGAAGGAAGGAAAAAAGGAGGGAAGGAAGGAAGGAAGGAAGGAAGGAAGGAAGGAAGGAAGGAAGGAAGGAAGGGAGGAAGGAAGGAAGGAAGGAAGGAAGGAGGGTAGGAAGGAAGGAAGGAAGGAAGGAAGGAAGGAAGGAGGATAGGAAGGAAGGAAGGAAGGAAGGAAGGAAGGAAGGAAGGAAGGAAGGAAGGAAGGAAGGAAGGAAGGAAGGAAGGAAGGAAGGAAAGAAGGATAAATTCCAGTTGATGACGTTTTTGTATTGGTATTTTTTATCGTTATCGGGATAAATGCCAGAAATTATCGTGATAACCTTTTTAGTCCAAACCGCCCATCTCTACTTCTGAATGGCTTTAGAAGAGTTAGCCGGGGCATGCGGTGTGTGTGTGTGTGTGTGTGTGTGTGTGTGTGTGTGTGTGTGTGTGTGTGTGTGTGTGTGTGTGTGTGTGTGTGTGTGTGTGTGTGTGTGTGTGTGTGTGTGTGTGTGTGCGTGCGTGCGTGTGTGTTGGTGCACACTCGTGTGCTTTGCTGTCTCTTGAAACTCGGCTAAATGCTGCTCTGCCTTTTGAATATGTGTGGGAGCAATTTGTGTCAGCGAGGAAGCCGCTCGCCGCTATTATAATCCTGCTCCACACAACACAAAGCAATTAATCTTTTAAAAGGCACCGGGGAAAGAAGTGTGTGTGTGTGTGTGTGTGTGTGTGTGTGTGTGTGTGTGTGTGTGTGTGTGTGTGTGTGTGTGTGTGTGTGTGTGTGTGTGTGTGTGTGTGTGTGTGTGTGTGTGTGTGTGTGTGTGTGTGTGTGTGTGTGTGTGTGTGTGCGTGTGTGTGTGTGTCGCTGGAGTAGGTAATGGCCAGGAGAGGTCATTTCACTGATGCTTTTAAACTCTCCTCGCCGCTCGAAGGGCAACAATTAGCATTCAGCAGCGAGGGATGCTGGAGATAACGGCGCAGGCAGCCGGCACATGTAGGCTGGTAAATAAAGATTGAATTGACGCTGCATAAAACAGAGGGATGAATGAGGCGGCGCTGCTTCTGCCAGAAAGCTCGCGGCTTTGGCCTCAAAGACCAGACGTTATCTGGAAAGTGGAGCCGTGTGTCGTCCTGCGTCCTGCAGCTCCTGCAGGCTGCAAACCGTAAAAAAACCTCAATGTTGTGCAACAAGTAGCACTGTTCAGTTATCAAGAACTATTAATAATTTTATTCAACAATTATTAATAATTAATAAGGTAGATTACTTATGAAATTGAATGATCAAAATGACTTGATTCTTTCAGGGGCACCACCTGGGCCTTAACCAGGAAAAATGATAACTGTTAACAGCAGAAATCAGTCTCAGAGATTAGGGATTATTCAATTTAATTCAATTCAGTTTTATTTATATAGCATCTAATACAACAAAAGTTGTCTCTAGACGCTTTCCAGAGACCCATTCCCAGAACATGAACCCCCGGGCACTTATTACATAAACAATGGCAGGTAAAACTCCCATAGTGGGAGAAAAACCTTAAGTCAAACAGTGACAAGGAAAAACTCCCCTTTAGGAGGGAAGAAACCAGGGGGGACCCTCCTGCCGAGGGCCAAACTGGTGGGTCAGGAACGGCAACAGCACAGCAGGCAGGTGGAAGCAGCAACGGGATGACCGGGGGTGGGGACCGCAGGCCAGCACGCAGCTCCTGAAGCTCCGGCCCAATCAGCAAGCCCCAAGGTTGGGTTGCAGGGTCGGGGAAAGGTTGAGAAGGGGCAGGGCCAGGGAGAGGAGTCTTGAGGGACGAACCTTCTCCCCCGCCCAAAAGGGGCCGTTACCCTGCCCCCCTCACTCTCACACTGCAGGATCCGGTGTTTTACATCTGGAACAACAGTAAGGGCTGTTATTTCTGGTGAATAATGTTGAAGGCAATTACCAGTTTGGTTCTAGCTCTGTCAAACAGCCATTGTGACGAAATATGTGTAAAACATCACAAACAACTTCTCATTAAAATCAATCAGAATTTATTTACATCAGGTACCAAGCAGATGGTAAAGCGATACCCAAATAAACTCTGATGGCAACTACATTAAAAACATAAACACTAGCTATCAAGAAAAACAACAACAATGAAACGTTAACTGCATGAATGGGAAAAGAAATCAAAAAACAATAAACACGTGACACAAAACTATCATCTATGTTTCAAAACACAACGTAGCAACGCATTTAAAGATGGCAGCGCCCTCGCCACGCCACGTGCAATCAGACCGGATTACCAACGTTTAAAACGTGAATAACTGGCGGAAAATGGCGCCACAAAATAAACAAACCATAATGATGCCGGTAGTTGCCGGCGTTACACGGTAATATACGTACAGTAACTTCATTAAACACAAATTTAGCTCTGAACCGCTCTAGATTAAACTGATCGCCCAGAACACAGCCTCACGTCTCCCTTGGCTCCGGGCCTGGAGGGCTGCGGGTTCTGCCGGGGGTTTCAGACCGAGGCGGCCTCGTTTCTCTCTCTGCTTCCAACTCTGGAAAGAAAAGGGACAGTAGCTGCAGCGGTGCCTCACGCCGGCTCACTATTGCCTGACCACGGCCTCTAAACGCTGCCTAGCTGTGCACGGGGGCCGGTTCCGTCCTTCGGAATCGCGGCTCGTCCGTCTGTGTCGCCGGGCTGCGTGGGGCTTCACGGGTCCAAGGCTGGAGCTTCTACAGCTGGCGATTGCCCCTGGAACGGCACGGTCCCTGTTGTGGGAGAGTGCTCTGAGAAATAGAGGGGGTGTAAAGGCAGAGAGAGAGTCAAGAGTGCACCGCACTCGGATCAGGGCTCACGCTTGGCCGGTCAATCCGCCCCCAAGGCACGTTGGTCTTTGTAGTTCTTCACAAAGCGGCCATTTTAAGAGGCATTTTAAAGCTGATTTCAGGCCGGGGTTGAGCCGGCTTTAAAGTCGAATACAAATACAAATGTCGAATACAAATGTTCATAAACATTCATGAGTCCAGAGTTCACATGAGCACATGACGGTAGCACAACATCAAATACTGGCCGAGTCCCAACTATCCTAGCGTTGTTTCTGTCCGCCTGTTTCAGTTTTAGTTTTAGTTCATTCATTCTCCTTTTAGTCGTGTCAAGTTTCAGTCGACTAAAAGTCTGAACATTTTAGTCTTATTTAAGTCAGAATTGTCCAGGACCATTTTACCAAATGTTGACCCCAGCATGTTTCTTTGGCCCGTGCTACAGGAGCAGTACGTGTTCGTCCACGACGCCATCCTGGAGGCGTGTCTGTGCGGGAACACGGCCATCCCCGTGTGTGAGTTCAGGGCCATCTACTACAACATCAGCCGGCTGGACCCGCAGACCAACTCCAGCCAGATCAAGGACGAGTTCCAGGTGAGGGGAGGGGTGGGGGGGGTTCTGGACCCGGTCCGGGTCCTGGGCCCGGAGGATCCAGAGGATCCAGAACAGGGGTCGGCAACCCACAATGTTGAAAGAGCCATATTGGACCAAAAACACAAAAAACAAATATGTCTGGAGCCGCAAAAAATTAAGAATCTTGTATTAGAATGAAGGCAAATGGCGAAAGGCGAAATGTTGAGAAAAAAGTTGAAATGTTGAGAAAAAATTTGAAATGTTGAGAAAAAAGTCAAAATGTTGAGAAAAGTCGAAATGTCGAGAAAAAAATCGAAATGTTAAGAAAAAATTCGAAATGTTGAGAAAAAAGTCGAAATGTTGAGAAAAAAAATTAAATGTTGAGAAAAAGGTCGAAATGTCGAGAAAAAAGACAAAATGTCGAGAAAAAAAATTTAATGTTGAGAAAAAGGTCTAAATGTCGAGAAAAAAATCGAAATGTTGAGAAAAAAGTTGAAATGTTGAGAAAAAAGTCGAAATGTCGAGAAAAAAATCGAAATGTCAAGAAAAAATCGAAATGTTGAGAAAAAAGTCGAAATGTTGAGAAAAAAATGGAAATTTCAAGAAAAAAGTTGAAATGTCAAGATTGATTTTGAAGTACAATGTCGAGAAATAAGTCGAAATGTCGAGAAAAAAATTGAAATGTTAAGAAAAAAGTCGAAATGTTGAGAAAAAAGTCGAAATGTCGAGAAAAATGTCAAAATTTCGAGAAAAAAGTCGAAATGTGAAAAAAGTGGATCCAGAGGATCCAGATCAGGGTTTAACACCCTTCTGTCTCCCATCAGACCCTGAACATCGTGACCCCCCGGGTCCGGCCCGAGGACTGCAGCGTGGGGCTGCTGCCCCGGAACCACGACAAGAACCGCAGCATGGACGTGCTGCCGGCCGACCGCTGCCTGCCCTTCCTCATCTCCGTGGACGGGGAGAGCTCCAACTACATCAACGCCGCGCTCATGGACGTAGGTCCCGCTGTGAGGTCCCGTTCCGAGGTCCCGCCGAGGTCCCGCCGGTGCCGCTACTCTCACTCACATCCCTCTCGTCTTCTCTCCCGACCCTCCAGAGCCACAAGCAGCCGGCCGCCTTCATCGTTACCCAGCATCCCTTGCCAAACACCATGGGGGATTTCTGGAGGCTGGCGTTCGACTACAACTGCTCCTCCATCGTCATGCTCAACGAGATGGACGCAGCGCAGGTACCGGCACACGGGCACCACATTTTTATTCTATTGTTCAGTCTCCGACGAGGCTGAAGGCGGTTCACACTCACATGCACATCTACATTTGACCAGAAATCCAAGTTTACATGCACGGAAAGAAAATTGATTATTGAGTGAGGTGCGCTCGACTCAGCGACACTAGTGTTGGCGTTCTTCCAGTTCTCTGTTGTTGTTCTTCTTCTCTACTATTCAATTCAATTCAATATTATTTATATAGCGTCTAATACAATAGATGTTGTCTCTAGGATCTTTCCAGAGACCCAAAACATTAACGCCCGAGCAATTATTACATAAACAATGGCAGGTAAAAACTCCCCTAGTGGGAGAAAAGCCTTAAGCCAAACAGTGGCAAGAAAAACTCCCCTTAGGGAGGGAAGAAACCTTGAGCAGGACCAGGATCATAAAGGGGGGACCCTCCTGCCGAGGGCCAGACTGGGGGGTCAGGGACGTCAGCAGCACCGCAGGCAGGTGGAAGCAGCAGCGGGATGACCAGGGGTGGGGACCGCAGGCCAGCACGCAGCTCCCGAAGCTCCGGCCCAATCATCAGGTCCCAGGTTGGGGTGCAGGGTCGGGGAAAGGTTGAAAAGGGGCAGGGCCAGGGAGAGGAGTCTTGAGGGACAAATCTCTCCCCCGCCCAAAAGGGGCCGTTACCCTGCCCCTCTCACTGCCACGCTGCAGGATCCGGTGTTTTACATCTGGAACAACAGTGCCAGACTGGGGGGTCGGGGACGTCAACAGCACCGCAGGCAGGTGGAAGCAGCAGCGGGACTACTGTGTTGATATTCTGGTTTTCGGGGTGTCGTCACTTCCAGAAGGGGGATTCTGGGTGGTCTGCTGGATGGAAACGCACCGATCAGGATTTTGAGGGCCCATCACAGCGTGCTGGGCATCTCCTTTGGACCTTGCAAACTGCAAATTTTTTTGTCCTTTTCGGACGTTGTAGAACTCCCACACCGGTGACGCCATTTTCAGTATTGATACTCTGTAGAGGTGGCCACGCCCCCTTAGGAAACCTGGGCCTGAGATGTAGGAACGCACATGCGGTTGGCGTTTTTTTTGTTGTAAACGTCATCGGATCGGCTGCTTTGAACTATTATTTTGAGAACTCCAACCAAAACCGATACGGGCATTATCGGCCGATACCAATTGGTTGCCGATCGATCGGTGCATTTCAAATGCTGGAATAACTTGGATTAGGACGAATTATCTGGCACTAAAAGCTCGATCTCAAGAGCTTCAGTTATTATTATTATTACGTTTATTGAACAGGGACAAATGTATCAACCATTATTTCATAAAAAGTACAAAGCAGATGTCATACATACAGGTTTCTAGCCAGAGCTAATTTGCAACCCCTGTCCCTGGTTAGGCCTTTACTTAAAATTTGAGTTAAAACAGTACAAAACCATTAAAATACAAAACATGCAAAACAGAATAAACAGAATAAAGACAATACAAAGACAAGAAGCAAAAACACAAACCAGATAAGGACAGAAAACTAAAATAATACAGTGGTAAAGTATGTTAAAGTCAATGTTCACAAGCTTGTTTCAGTTTCAGCCATTGTTTTACTTGTGTGCTCAGTTCAGTCCGGCTAAGGTGTAAAACACGGCTGTTAAAACTTTGATATCGGTCAGATTAAGACAACAATTGGACTTTCTGTTAGTGCATGTAAACATATGGAGTGTGAATGTTCTTCTAGATCATAAATCAACCCACTCGACTCAATATAGATCTGCTTTGCACACTTGAAAGTCAGCAGATGTTTCAGAGACGGCTAAACATGTTTTTTGCTGCAGCGCCATCCATTACCTGGATGTAAACATGCACCTTCCTCCTCTCCTCCTCTCCTCCTCTCCTCCAGTTGTGTATGCAGTACTGGCCCGAGAAGAACTCGTGCTGCTACGGACCGATCCAGGTGGAGTTCATCTCCGCCGACATCGACGAAGACATCATCAACCGCATCTTCAGGATCTGCAACATGGCCCGGGTACGCGAGGTTCCTTTCTTTACGAGACAACGTCATACGGTGTCGGATCAGAGCAGGGACGGGGACGCCCAGGTGGATTATGGGAGTTTACGGTCCCTGGCCGAGCCTGTTAACGATAATCTGATACAGTCCAAAGCCGTTCACCACAGATTTGACCCGTCGTCTCCGTGTTCAGGTGTTCCCTCGGCTTTTCCTCGTAAAGAGTAAAACTCGCCTCCAGTCTGACTTTTCAGCCGTTTTGCCGTTCAATTCTTCCCCTCGTCTCTCCTTTCCTTCCTCTCCTTCCTCTCCTCCGTGTCCCGCCCTCTCATCTCTTCTCCTCGGCCATCCATGACGGTACGACTCCAGTGCCGCCCTATCAGCCCTCTCTCCAGCACATCGTCAGCGTAGTGTGAAATGGCTCATATCGCTGCCATAACGGCACAACTCGCTGTGAGAGAAGAGACTCAGAAGTCTGTACGACCGGGAGGAGTCATCAGATGAGGAGAGGCAGGGAGGAAGGAAAGGAAGGAGGGAGGAGGAAAGGTCTGAGGAAGTACGAACGAGGAAAGGTCTGAGAAAGTAGGAAGGAGGAAAGGTCTGAGGAAGTAGGAAAGGTCTGAGGAAGTACGAACGAGGAAAGGTCTGAGGAAGTAGGAAGGAGGAAAGGTCTGAGGAAGGAGGAAAGGTCTGAGGAAGTAGGAAGGGGGAAAGGTCTGAGGAAGTAGGAAAGGTCTGAGGAAGTAGGAAGGAGGAAAGGTCTGAGGAAGAAAGAAAGGTCTGAGGATGTAGGAAGGAGGAAAGGTCTGAGGAAGTAGGAAGGGGGAAAGGTCTGAGGAAGTAGGAAAGGTCTGAGGAAGTAGGAAGGAGGAAAGGTCTGAGGAAGAAAGAAAGGTCTGAGGATGTAGGAAGGAGGAAAGGTCTGAGGAAGTAGGAAGGAGGAAAGGTCTGAGGGAGGAGGAAAGGTCTGAGGAAGTAGGAAGGAGGAAAGGTCTGAGGAAGTAGGAAGGAGGAAAGGTCTGAGGAAGGAGGAAATGTCTGAGGAAGTAGGAAAGGTCTGAGGAAGGAAGAAAGGTCTGAGGAAGTAGGAAGGAGGAAAGGTCTGAGGAAGTAGGAAGGAGGAAAGGTCTGAGGAAGTAGGAAGGAGGAAAGGTCTGAGGAAGGAGGAAAGGTCTGAGGAAGTAGGAAAGGTCTGAGGAAGGAGGAAAGGTCTGAGGAAGGAGGGAATGTCTGAGGAAAGGTCTGAGGAAGTAGGAAAGGTCCGAGGAAGGATGAAAGGTCTGAGGAAGTAGGAAAGGTCCGAGGAAGGATGAAAGGTCTGAGGAAGTAGGAAAGGTCTGAGGAAGGAGGATAGGTCTGAGGAAGGAGGAAAGGTCTTAGGAAGGAGGAAAGGTCTGAGGAGGGAGGAAAGGTCTGAGGAAGTAGGAAGGAGGAAAGGTCTGAGGAAGTAGGAACGAGGAAAGGTCTGAGGAAGAAAGAAAGGTCTGAGGAAGTAGGAAGGAGGAAAGGTCTGAGGAAGGAGGAAGGAGGAAAGGTCTGAGGGAGGAGGAAAGAGGAGGGAGGAAAGGAAGGAGGAAGGAGGAAAGGTCTTAGGAAGGAGGAAAAGTCTAGAGTGTTCACTACCTAGAGATTTACCAACACCAGCTAGAGGTTTACTAAACACTAACTATAGGTTTTACTAAACAGAAAGGTTTTAAGTTTAGTTTTAAAGGTGGAGGTGGTGTCAGCCTCCTTAACCCAGATTGGAAGTTGGTTCCATAGTAGTGGTGCCTGATAGCAAAACGCCCGCCCTCCAAATCTACATTTAGATACTCTAGGAACTACGAGTAAACCTGCACTCTGAGAACGGAGAGCTCTGCCAGGAACATAAGGCACTATCAGGTCTTGCAGGTCTATAACTAATTAATTAGACATTTCATCGTTTTGAGGAGAATCTCCTGCGGAGGTAAATCTGTGTTGCCAGGTTGGGCAAGTTTCATCCAATTGTGCTGAAAAATAATATATTTGTGCTGCTTTTCCTGGTTTTTATTAATTGTTTAAGAGAAAAAGTTGCCATTATGGCATCATCATTAAAAAGTTTTCTTACACTTTGAAAAGGGAAATGTTTATGAAATCGTTTTGAGGACACGCGCTTGCTTGACAACGCCTCAGTCAGGGTTGCCAGATTGGGCGGGTTTCCACCCAACTGGGCTTCATTTGATTTTGGGCTGAAAAATATCAGACTGGGCGGGTTAATCATATTTGGTTTTTACTAAATATTTAGGAGAAATTATGAACTAAAAAGTTTCCATTATGGCAAAGAAAAGTAGAAACTTACACAATAAACTCAATGATATTATATCTTATTTAATCTACTCAATTTAATTGTACTCTTTGTTTGGAGCTTGAACATTTTTGGGGCTATTTAGTGGTTTTTTGAAGCTTGAAATGTATAGTGCATTTAATAATTGATGTTTTTAACATAGAGAATGTCTGATTCGGGCTGGTTTCTCATTACTTCGGTGGGTTTTTCATCGCGTTTGGGCTGGAACCTGTCAGATCTGGCAACCTCGACCTCAGAGCTGGATTTCTTAGTGACTGTCTTATATTTAGTTTGAAAACGGTCTTAAAAAGTCTTGAATTGGTGGTGACGGCAAGCGTTTCCTCTCCCCCAGCCACAGGACGGCTACCGCCTGGTGCAGCACTTCCAGTTCATCGGCTGGCCGGCCTACCGGGACACGCCGCTGTCCAAACGCTCCATCCTGCAGCTGGTCCGACGGCTGGCCAAGTGGCAGGAGCAGTACGACGGGGGGGACGGGAGGACCGTGGTGCACTGCCTGTGAGTGGCTCACACTTTTAATCACAATTACCGTATTTTCTGGACTATAAGGCGCACCTTCAATGAATGACGTATTTAAAAACATTTCCCATATACTGTATATGGCACACCGCATTATAAGGCGCTACAGTAAAGGCTGGGGTTACGTTATGCATCCATTAGACCAGTGGTTCCCAAACTTTTGACAGACATGTACTTGGTACCAAGATGACCACAATACCCAACTTTATATTCAACTTTAATATATTTATGGGACTTAAAACCAAGGCATTTCGAGTTATAAAGGAAAAAACACGTTTTCGGGCGTACATATTACATTTTAGGGGCCGCCATCTTGGAATTTTGAGTGGCACGTGCCTTTTTCCAAAAGAGTAGACCTTGGAGAGAATCTGTGCCAAATGTTATGCTTCTTTACTTCTTTTAAGTATTGTTTCACTAATCTGCTGTACTACAGGGATGGTCCTCTGTATTTTAAAGTGCGTTGATTGTGTGAAGTCCGGCATAAAGGAAGGAGAAAGTCCTTTGAGTGTCGTGTCTGATATAAATGGATGTCTGAGGAAAACTTCAAAAATTCTGGAAGAAATGAGGCTGATAATTACTGGGAATTACTGGTTCAGCTGGGTTTCATCCAATCAGCATCCTCCATCACAGCTCAGTGGACCAATCAGAACAGCATAGATTAGTTTTCGTCCTCCCTCGTTTCTCTGCAGGTTTCTTTAATTTTCAGAGTCTTCTGAGATTCTGAAAGTTACTTTCAGGGAGAAAAAGTGTAAATATCAGCGTCTGCCTGATGATTAATGATGAGTTTCAGCTGAAACCAGGATCAATAGTTTTCATGGAGAACCGGTTCGACCTCAAGACTCGATAGTAGGATGGAATGTAGTAATTTTACTTACTTATAACCTAATTAGGGATGAACGATATGTGTTTTCATAACTTCCTGCTTCTTAATACCGATACCAATAACATATTCATATTTATACATTTTTTAAATTTAGATTCCCAATCAGACAAGCCTTGATTAGTTTTTGTCGTCTCTCGCTTCGCTGTGGTTTTCTTTAATTTTCAAAGTCTTCTGAGATTCTGAAAGTTACTTTCAGGGAGGTGTAAATATCAATATCAAAGTGTAAATATCAGCGTCTACCTGCTGATTAATGATGAGTTTCCAGCTGAAACCAGGATCACCGAAAACTTCCTGCTTCTTAATACCGATAACTAATAACATATTCATATTTATACATTTTTTTAATTTAGATTCACCTATAGTTTGTGCACACCTGGAGTCAAAAGAGTAAAATCTTTCCTGGAGCTTTTATTATCTGATATCGGAGCTATTTTTAATATAATCAGATTTATTTATATGATGTCATAATTCCTGATATCGGCCCGATAAATATCGGGTCGATATTTATCGTATCGATATTAATCTTGCACCCTTAATTTATACAGAAATAAAAACATATTTGAGGTAGAATTACTACATTGTTATTATTAAATAGTGTCTTTCTATAACTAATAATTAGACTGATTTATTGTACCAAACTATTTCTGTGATAACTTCTATTATTCCTATAGTTAGTGTTAATGTCATGCAGGATTTATTATTATCAATTAGTTTATTTTAATCTGGGCAGTTTGTTGTTTTTGTGCCGAATGAATTATTTGCAGCTTTTAATTTATACTGGGGATGCACGATATGTGTTTTTTCAAGCCGATACCCATAACTTCCTGCTTCTTAAGACAGATAACCAATAACATATTCATATGTATTAATTTTAAACATTTAGATTCAGCTGTAGTTTGTGCAAACCTGGAGACAAAAGAGATGGAAGAAAAAACTGTGCAATCTTTACTGGAACTTTTATTATCGGAGCTATTGTTAACCCTTGTACTGTCTTCGGGTCAAAATGACCCAATTCTGCTGTTCCTTCTTTCCTCCTGCTCTTTTCTTCCTTCTCCCTTCTTTTTCTTTTCTTCCTTCCTTCCTTCTCCCTTCCTCTTTTCTCCCTTCCTTCCTTCCTTCCTTCCTTATTTTCTCCCTTCCTTCTTTCTCCCTTCCTTCCTTCCTTCCTTCCTTCCTTCCTTCCTTCCTTCCTTCCTTCCTTCCTTCCTTCCTTCCTTCCTTCTTTCTTCCCTTCCTCTTTTCTCCCTTCCTTCCTTCCTATCTTCCTTCCTTCCTTCCTTCCTTCCTTCCTTCCTTCCTTCCTTCCTTCCTTCTTTTCTTCCTTCCTTCCTTCTTTCCTCCTGCTCTCTCCTTCCTTCTTCCCTTCCTCTTTTCTCCTTTCCTTCTTCCTTTCCTTCCTTCCGCCCTTCCTTCTTTCTTTCCTTCTTTTCATTCTTTCTCCCTTCCTTCCTTCTTTCCTCCCTTCTTCTCTTCCTTCCTTCTTTCCTCCCTTCTTCTCTTCCTTCCTTCCTTGACCCTGCAGACAGCACATGGGTTAATATTATCTAATTTATTGATATGACGTCATATTTCCTGATAAATATTGGATCAATATTAATCGTGGACCCTGAAACCCAGTGTTTCTGAACTGGGTTTAATTCTTTAATTCTTTAATTCTTCTCTGGTCCTGGTGAATGTGAAAGTCGGGGATGTGAGCGTCCTCTGCTCCTCCCGCTAATCAAGCCCAGATATTGATTTCCCGACTCTAATAGCGGCAACAAGGAGAGACACGATGTTTCAATCAGCCGCGGATGAAAATGGATTATTCTCCTGGAGGTCGGCGGGTTTTTAGATGCTGAGCTCGTGTCTCCATTCCTCCAAATCACACGCCAGCCGGTTATTAAACTCCCAGCTTGTAGATTTTATCTGGAATAAAGTAAATTAGGATGACAAATAAACCGTATCCGTGGATTTAGAGCAGAAGTTGATCAGCTTTCTCCTCCCATTACGTCTGAAGAGACGGGAGAGACGGAGAGACGGAGAGAGACTCCTAACTGTCCTTGATGATTAAAACCCGTCCTTGCTTAAATTAACCCTTGTGCTGTCTTCGGGTTAAGGAAGGAAGGAAGGAAGGAAGGAAGGAAGGAAGGAAGGAAGGAAGGAAGGAAGGAAGGAAGGAAGGAAGGAAGGAAGGAAGGAAGGAAGGAAGGAAGGAAGGAAGGAAGGAAGGAAGGAAGGAAGGAAGGAAGGAAGGAAGGAAAGAAGGAAGGGAGAAAAGAAGCAAGGAAGGGAGAAAAGAAGATGGGAGAAAAGGAAGGAAGGAAGGAAGGAAGGAAGGAAGGAAGGAAGGAAGGAAGGAAGGAAGGAAGGAAGGAAGGAAGGAAGGAAGGAAGGAAGGAAGGAAGGAAGGAAGGAAGGAAGGGAGAAAAGAAGGAAAGAAGGAAGGGAGAAAAGAAGCAAGGAAGGGACAAAAGAAGGAAGGAAGGAAGGAAGGAAGGAAGGAAGGAAGGAAGGAAGGAAGGAAGGAAGGAAGGAAGGAAGGAAGGAAGGAAGGAAGGAAAGAAGGAAAGAAGGAAGGGAGAAAAGAAGCAAGGAAGGGACAAAAGAAGGAAGGAAGGAAGGAAGGAAGGAAGGAAGGAAGGAAGGAAGGAAGGAAGGAAGGAAGGAAGGAAGGAAGGAAGGAAGGAAGGAAGGAAGCGAGAAAAGAAGGAAGGAAGGAAAGAAGGAAGGAAGGGAGAAAAGAAGGAAAGAAGGGAGGAAAGGAGTAAAGAAGGAAGGAAGGGAGAAAAGAAGGAAGGAAGGAAGGAAGGAAGGAAGGAAGGAAGGAAGGAAGGAAGGAAGGAAGGAAGGAAGGAAGGAAGGAAGGAAGGAAGGAAGCGAGAAAAGAAGGAAGGAAGGAAAGAAGGAAGGAAGGGAGAAAAGAAGGAAAGAAGGAAGGAAGGAAAGAAGGGAAAAAGAAGGAAGGAAGGAAGGAAGGAAAGGAGTAAAGAAGGAAGGAAGGGAGAAAAGAAGGAAAGAAGGAAGGAAGGAAGGAAGGAAGGAAGGAAGGAAGGAAGGAAGGAAGGAAGGAAGGAAGGAAGGAAGGAAGGAAGGGAGAAAAGAAGGAAGGAAGGAAAGTAGCAAGGAAGGGACAAAAGAAGGAAGGAAGGACGGAAGGAAGGAAGGAAGGAAGGAAGGAAGGGAGAAAAGAAGGAAGGAAGGAAAGAAGGAAGGAAGGGAGAAAAGAAGGAAGGAAGGAAAGAAGGGAAAAAGAAGGAAGGAAGGAAGGAAGGAAGGAAGGAAGGAAGGAAGGAAAGGAGTAAAGAAGGAAGGAAGGGAGAATAGAAGGAAGGAAGGAAAGAAGGAAGGAAGGGAGAAAAGAAGGAAAGAAGGGAGGAAAGAAGGGGAAAAGAAGGAAGGAAGGAAGGAAGGAAGGAAGGAAAGGAGTAAAGAAGGAAGGAAGGAAAGAAGGAAAGGAGGAAAGAAGGAAGGAAGGGAGAAGGAAGGAAGGGAGAAAAGAAGGAAGGAAGGAAAGAAGGGAAAAAGAAGGAAGGAAGGAAGGAAGGAAGGAAGGAAGGAAGGAAGGAAGGAAGGAAGGAAGGAAGGAAGGAAGGAAGGAAGGAAGGAAAGGAGTAAAGAAGGAAGGAAGGGAGAAAAGAAGGAAGGAAGGGAGAAAAGAAGGAAGGAAGGAAAGAAGGAAGGAAGGAGAAAAGAAGGAAAGAAGGGAGGAAAGAAGGAAGGAAGGAAAGGAGTAAAGAAGGAAGGAAGGAAAGAAGGAAAGGAGGAAAGAAGGAAAGAAGGAAAGAAGGAAGGAAGGGAGAAAAGAAGGAAGGAAGGAAAGAAGGGAAAAAGAAGGAAGGAAGGAAGGAAGGAAGGAAGGAAGGAAGGAAGGAAGGAAAGAAGGAAGGAAGGGAGAAAAGAAGGAAGGAAGGAAAGAAGGGAAAAAGAAGGAAGGAAGGAAGGAAGGAAGGAAGGAAGGAAGGAAGGAAGGAAGGAAGGAAGGAAAGGAGTAAAGAAGGAAGGAAGGGAGAAAAGAAGGAAGGAAGGGAGAAAAGAAGGAAGGAAGGAAAGAAGGAAGGAAGGGAGAAAAGAAGGAAAGAAGGGAGGAAAGAAGGAAGGAAGGAAGGAAGGAAAGGAGTAAAGAAGGAAGGAAGGAAAGAAGGAAAGGAGGAAAGAAGGAAGGGAGAAGGAAGGAGAGAGCAGGAGGAAAGAAGGAACAGGAGAATTAGGTCATTTTGACCCAAAGACAGTACCAGGGTTAAACTTTATTTGTCATCGTTTGTCTCGTCCAATCACGTAAACATTAGCGCAGATTCAAGTAGCCGCGGCAGCTAATGGGAATATTTGTCCTGATTTTGTTCGATGAGTAACAAGGATGGAGGAGGAAGAAGAGGAGATCTCTGGGTCGCCGTGGCAACCTCTTTAAATGAGAAGCAGCAGACGAGAGAGTGAAGTACAAACATGAGGACTCTCCGGGTTTAATCAGATGTTTGCAGTATTTATTTACACGCCGGTTTTAATAACCCGCCCCGTGTTTTCCCCCGTAAACCGGAGAAAAGATGCCGGGCTGCCTTGACCTTCGCTCCCACCTGAGCCTCGCCTGCTCCGCCGGTAATGAGGTTGCCGTTGGTTACTGATGCCACAACGAGCCACGAGGAGAAGCTTTGCCTTTTAAATCTGCTCTCCAATATTGATCCGACTCCAGAATATTCCTGTTACATGATGTTTGGTGATGTGGTTCCCACCGAATTATTGCAAACTCCCGTTGCATTTTGATGAGGAAGAGTCGGAGATCCGTAGAGGAGTCGGCCGGACCGTCCTGAGAGATGAGAGTGTGGCGGCTGACGTGAATCCCTGATGTTTTTCTTCCCTGGACCACCGGCTTCTGAACGAGCCTCAAATTAACTTAACTTAGTGGATTCAGATCCATTAGTGAAGCTCTTTTCCTTAATCGTGCCTAATCGTTGATTAGCGGAAAGTACAACTCATCCATTGAGACTCCCCTCATTTGTTAACCGTAGTTTAAACCTTTATCAACCAAGAAAAGTCGCTTTTAATGAATATCAATCAATCAATCAATCAATAACTTTATTTGTCCCCAGTGGGGCAATTAATTTTGCAGCAATATATACACATATACACATAGTTAAAAAAAAGGACAATGAGTTTAAATCTAAAAATCCAAGCCCCACAACAGCTACCTTTTCCTCATGGAATTGAGAAGGAAGATGCAGAAGGTACAAAATAATGTTTATATCTATTAGTTTTTAGAAGTGGAAGTCTGAGCAATGTACCCGATGGGAGAAACTGAAACTCTTGGTGTAGAGGATGGGAACAGTCCGATAGGATAGTTTTTGCTTTCCTATATAAAGGAAAACAAGTATAAAATACTTGTTTTATTGTTTTATTACCTGCAGCACCGGTGGAGGACGCTCCGGAACGTTCTGCGGCATCTGCAGCATCAACGAGATGATCCAGCAGCAGAACATCGTGGACGTTTTCCACACGGTGAAAACGCTGAGGAACAACAAGACCAACATGGTGGAGACCATGGTGAGTATGGTGAGAATACTGCACAACCCTGTACTGCTCTGCACTGCTGTGTATATGTGTACGTTCTATATATATATATATATATATATATATATATATATATATATATATATATATATATATATATATATATATATATATATATATATATATATACGTATGTCTATATACATATAGACATACATATATATTGTATATAGACGTACGTATATGTATATATACAGACGTTCGTACGTACGTCTGTATATAGACGTACGTAGACATAAAGACAGACGTACATCTATACGTACGTCTGTATAAATAGACGTACGTCTGTATAAATAGACTTGTATTTATACAGACGTACATACCGACGTACGTCTGTACGTCTGTATATAGACATACATACCTATGTCTATACGTACATCTGTATATAGACGTATGTATAGGCGTACGTACGTCTATATAGATGAGTACGTATCGTACGTTGTTGAAGAATAATATAAAATCCAGTTCAGAAATCCGCTGTGGTGTAGTGAGTTTTATTCAGTAAGCCGGCGGTGAGCAGACCTACGCAGAGCGTGTCTGGGTTGGTGTGCTGACCCAGAATGGTTGAAATCATGACTTTTATACAGTAAGTTCAAAGCACACAAGGCAAGAATCAACAAGCGACAGGTGAAAGACAAAAAACAATTAAAGGGTATTTACAGTCAGATGTGATCTACGGCCAAATGCCGTTATTGGGCATTTGGCATGACTGTCACTAAGTTGTAAATTACCCCATAGGGTGTTCTCGTGGTTCAAGTCTGTGGTCAAATGAGTTGGTATTAATGTATCGGTCAGTCAGGAACTTCATCATATGGAGTTGGTATTAACATATCAGTCAGTCAGGAACTTTGTCATATGGCATTCCCGTGGTTCAAGTCTTTGTTGAAGCCAGTTCCAAGGTGTGGCCCCTGCAGGGGGTAGGAAGCTGGAGTTTCAGCCACGGTGTCACAATGCCTCATCAACGTCTACACGTACGTCTGTATAGACTTACGTTTACACGTACGTGTAGGTATATACACGTATACATTCACCTCCAGGCTTTTACAAATGACATGAAGCCTCAGCGTTGTTGACAGCAACATGTGATGGTGGAGCTCTGACGTGAGTCAGACCTGAACGTGCACAGAATCAGAGAATCAGAGACATTTATTCAACAATCTCCATGTTTCATTCAAAATTTAGAGCTCATTAGAGGTAACATGTCATTTCTATTGGATGTTCAGGCAGAAATGCTGCGTAATGTCCACTTTAGCTGCGTTCCTGGTTCCTGCATCAGATGGTGGAGGCTCTAAACCAGGGATATTCAACTGGCGGCAAAAAAAGGGGGGAAAGTAGTGTTGTCCTGATCGATCGGCCGCCCGATCGATCGGACGTCACTTCTGGTCGGCGGCCGGCAAGCGAATCTAACATGGTTTACATATCGCATTTTGTTAATTAATAAAAGTTTAAGATGCTTGGTAGCCTTTTCAGTTGGTTAATGATTCATTGGACAGAGTTTGTACATGTTAATCTCTGTTGGAGATGTTTTTGCCAGTTTTGCACACTGATAATGTTTGTCACATTATTTGTTATTAACTCCGTTTATAGAGGACTTGTTTACATCATTAGGCTTCTAGGATTGGCCTGAAACTTTTTTATATTTGAATCTCTAAATGAGGACTTTATATAATGCACATATGTGTCATTAATAAAGCAGCTTATGGTTAATATTTTGGTTCCTTATTTATAACATCAAACTGGCTACTATGGACTGAAATGCTTAATATAATATTCAAATAAGGAAATCTTGGTGGAAAGTGGTGCTTTGTCATTATGGCGTGTTTTATTAAAAGTAGGTCAATATCAACTTCATTAAGTTTTCACAATGCATGGTTTCAAAATGAACTTGCATTTAAAATAATATTTCCTTATCTGAATATTATATTTAACCTTCACAATGACGAAATCTGGAGACAATTAATACATAATTATTTTGTAAACTAGACCGATATATTCTCCTGCTCATTCCAATGCACAAATGTATTATATATACATAAATCTTCGTCTTTGAGTGCAAAATACAGTTTGAAAACCCCAAAATTTTCCGCGTGCGCGCTTTGTGCGCACATGCAGTGCGGCCCTCTCTGTACAGTTCTTTTGCAGATGTGGCCCCCTGAATAATCTAGTTGCCGACCCCTGCTCTAAGCCCTGATCCTGTCTTTTCTCTCGCAGGAACAGTACAAGTTCTGCTACGAGGTGGCTCTGGAGGCCCTCAACTCCTTCTGACGGGCCCCGGAGTCCCGAAGCCCCGAAGCCTCGCCGCCCGCCGTTCCCACGGCAACGCTGGGACACAACGCTGCTCAGTCTGACCTGAATCCTCCTGTGAGCATGTGAGAGAGAGTGTGTGTCCAACACACACCTGTACAGACCAAGACACACACACGGCATGTGTGTGTCGGGAACGAACCACGAGGACTTTCACGCTTTGTACAAAGAAAAAAATTTAAAATATGTTTGAAAAGTAAGCGAGATGTTTAAAGGAAGGAAGTGCCACTTTTCCTCCGTTCTCTCCGTCCTCCGATGGGCTGTGATGTAACTGTACAGTATCTCCTTTTTAGATATATTCTAAGCCTTGAATGTCGTCTCCCTCTAAAAAGGCTGGAAGCACACTGGAAGATTTCTATTTATTATCCTTTTCTTTCTTTCTTTCTTTCTTTTTTTACCTCAAGGTCGCTGCAATCGAATCAATAAATGTTCTATGAACTGTTAGCAGCGGGTGCAAGTGTGAAATCTGACGTCCTTTTCTCCAAAACTTCAGCCGGACAAGATCGTTGATGTTTTGAGACGTTTTTACAAGAAAAAAGCATCAAAGTACAAAAAGTCGGATCAAAAGCAGAAGGAGAACAGAGATGTTACCCGTTACGTTGAAGGCCAAAACGTTGTTGCTTCTCGTGTTTTCACCGGATCAAAATGTTCTTTGTGAGGCGTTGTGATCTTGCAGTGTGCGTCCACCCCGTCTGTAAATAAGAGAAAACAACCACAGTCAAACAAACAAACAACAACGGTTCTGAGGAGCGTTGGACTCATTTTTCTGGGATTTTAGTTTGAAAACTGGTACATTTTTTACCAGCCGTCCTTTTGAAAGGTGGAGGTTTGTTTTCTCTGGCCTTTTCCTTCACTGTGAACGTCAGGCCGTCCGCCGCCGTCGCCTTTGTGTCAATCCTTAAAGATAAAAGACAGAATCCAACGATCCTTTCAGAATAAAATACCCAACATGTCACTTTTTCAACTATCCTTTCAGAATAAAATACCAAACATGATGTCACTTTTTTTTTTTTGCAGAAAAGTGCTGTTTTAATTTATATTGTCCTCACATCTGCAGTATGATGACGAGTATTAGGGCCAAAATTGGAAATTACGAGACTAAAGTCATAATAATATGAGTATAAAGTTGTCATATTACCAGAATAAAGTCATAATGTTGCAAGAATAAAGTCGTAATACGATGAGAATAAAGTCGTAATACGATGAGAATAAAGTCATAATATTATGAGAATAAAGTCGTAATATTATGAGAATAAAGTCATAATATTATGAGAATAAAGTCGTAATATTATGAGAATTAAATCGTAATATTATGAGAATAAAGTCGTAATATTACAAGAATAAAGTTGTAATATTACGAGAATAAAGTGGTAATTTATGAGAACTCTAATAGGAAGAGCACATGCGTCTTTTGTGGAAGAGGAGCTGTCTGGTATAGTATAGTATAGTATAGTATAGTATAGTATAGTATAGTATAGTTCCATCTACTTCCATTCAAAGAGGTTTTGTTGCTTCTCAGGAAACAAGGAGGATGATCATAAAGATTTTCCTCTTCCACAAAAGACGCAATTTCTTCCAAGTCTTTGTGGTTCTTTCTGTCGAAATAGACGCAGTCGTTTGCACAATCGTTTTAAAGTCTTTATACTGATAATAATTCCATGATGATGTGCCAAAAGATTAAGTATTTCCTTATTTGTGAAACTGATACCAAAATACAAGATGCTCAATATTCCTCATTTTAACACAGGGAGAAGAAGCTCTTCCTGTTAGAGTTCTCATAAATTACCACTTTATTCTCGTAATGTTATGACTTTATTCTCTCAACATTATGACTTTATTCTCATAATATTACTGCTTTATTCTCGTAATATTACAACTTTATTCTCGCAACATTGACTTTATTCTCGTAATTTTACGACTTTATTCTCATAATATTGTGACTTTATTTTCATAATATTATGACTTTATTCTCGTAATTTTATGACTTTATTCTCATAATATTTCAACTTTATTCTCGTAATATTTCAACTTTATTCTCGTAATATTACGACTTTATTCTCATAATATTGTGACTTTATTCTCGCAATATTACAACTTTTTTCTCGTAATATTACAACTTTATTCTCGTAATATTACGACTATATTCCTGCAACATTGACTTTATTCTCGTAATTTTACGACTTTATTCTCTTTCATTGTCTTAGTTTGGCCCTAATACTCCGTCGTCCTGCAGACTGACAAACAATCAGTGAAACTTGCTTTTGTTTATTTTCTTACGTTGAAGTCTGCTGTGAAAGCAGGGCCAAGGATTTCAGTGTCCCAAATTGAAATGTTTTTTGTGGCGTCAAAATTCCTCCATGGGCAAACATGAAAGGTGTCAACAAATCTATTAATTTATTGAGAAATTTAAAAAAATATTATTTGAATTAAGGACTTTGTTCATGTCTTAAATAAATGGGACCCTTTTGATCTGGTCCCCGTTTTTAGCATTTATGCCAGGAACAGTGTGAAAGCGTCAGTTTTCTGCTTTTATTTGCAAAGCGACAAGATTCTCAGCTACGAGCACGACTCCATGGCAAACTTTCCGCCTGGTTTTATAATCCGAGGTAGAAACGATACATGCATTAGTTTTCAAGATCAAACCTGTCAAAGAAGATCTGAAAGATGCCCGACAGTCAAGTGTCCTTGATTTCTATCGTATTCAGAAGCCATTGCAACGTGATCTACTTCGGACAGATTTCAGTGAAGGTGAAGCTTAAGCTGTAGCACCCTATAATGTAATCATTTCCTATAATGTAATCATTTCCTATAATGTAATCATTTCCTGAAAATGTAATTACCGCCTGAAAATGTAATAAAATTTGCACTTAACTCAATCGCAAAATGTAATAAAACCCAATAATGTAATAACTTGACCAATAATGTAATAAAATATCCTGACGGATATTGTAATAACATTTTTACCAATAATGTAATACCTTATTAGATTATTGGGAATTTATTACATGGTACTCAAAGTCTACAATTTAACCCAATAATCATTCTGGTGTTTCAAATCCAGCGTTTATAACATTCTTAGATACTTAAAACACAAAATGTAGAACTCTGGACTGAAAATGAACATATATATTACATTATTTGTCAAGTATTACATTATCAGTTTTGGGAAAAAAAAAAAAAAAGACCCAACTGAAAATGTAATAAATTCCCAATAATGTAATAAGGTATTACATTATCTTTCAAAATGTTATTACAATATCAGTCAGGATATTTTATTACATTATTGGTCAAGTTATTACATTATTGGATTTTATTACATTTTCGATTGAGTTAAGTGCAAATTTTATTACATTTTCAGGAATTTACTACCTTATAGGGTGCTACAAGCTTAAAACACAAACGGTCACATTTACTGTTCACTTTCAGCCTCAGGTTTGATTCCCCCGCCCCGGAGGAAACCAAACCTGGGAGCGTTTCTGTTAAAGTTTACTTTCCTACTCAGAGTTTCTGCAGGACATCAGTTTGAATATTCGTGTCCTCCTCCGTTTCAGCAGCGTCCGCGTCTTAAATGTTCTAGTTGTGTTAATGTTCGCTTGTTTTGCTGGAGTCCAGTCAGAATTGTCAATGGACCTATTGAGACGAAGAGACACGGACCTGTGTTGAAGACGACGTGAATGCCATAGATGTTTATCCCTCCTCTTTATTTTGTTTTTCTACTGAGACTTCTCAGTTCACCTTGTATTATATTTTGGTTCCTTTCTTTTTGGGGATTTTCGTCCTGAATTTGTACATTTCTTTTGTGTAATTATTATTATTATTATTCAGATGATTATTTGTCTAGCAAAGTGCTGTGTAGATCTGGTGATGCCATTACCATTGGTTGTTTAGTTGTTTGAAATGTGGTTAACATAAAAATAAAGGGACCAAAATGTTGAATGCAATCCTGTTTTCTTTCTCTCTCTCTCTCTCTCTCCTATTTTTGTATTTTAATCATTTACGGCAGACCTTATGTGGGAATTGCTCAACACTCACTGTTAGGTGTTGATTAGTGATGCACCGAAATGAAAACGAAACCGAAACCGAAAATAATAATAAACACTTGGCCGAATACCGAACAATACCGAATGTGGTTCTTCAGCAGTTTTTCATTTATTTTGCCAATTTTTTCACCATTGCATAAATCAAATACATTTGATTTAGGCATGCTTTTCAAAGAAAAAAATATTTTACAAAATTACAAGGTAGAAAATATTTATTGAACATAAAAAATGAAAAAAAATTTAATTTCCCAGAATTATGTTGTTTTGGTTCCACCTCCTGGTGAATGTTAGGTAAAATTCTTATGGGGTTAGTTTTTGGTTGGCCAACGATTTATGTAGTGCGCAACGTTACGGGACGGAGCGGCCAGTATATTTCCTTATTTTACAACGCCGTTATTAATTGTTCGTTTTTTTCCCCACTTATTCCACCGAACACTGAAAGTGTTTTTTTGAGATTTTCGGCCGAACAATTTCGGCTACCGAACAATCGGTGCATTACTAGTGTTGATAATACACATCAGTATAAAATGTTTTTAGTACACATCAATATAAAATATTTCACTCAGCAGGACTTTGTCAGCAGAAAACTGCAGATTAATCTGTTAATAATATAATTATTCAGGTCTCGGACTATTTTAAAGGTAGGCTAAGCAATTTTTGGATGACATCACATCTGTTGATGTGAACAAAATACCAAGAAAAAAACAGAGAGCAAGCAGGTTTGACCAAGTTATTTTAAGACTTTTTAATACCATTTTCAAACAAAATGTGGGACCAAAAAGAAACTTTGAACAAAAATGTCCAGAAAACTGGAATTTTCGAGCCATTTGTCACTAAATTTACTCGTATTTGCTTATTTGACTAAGAAATCCAGCGCTGAGGTGGAGGTTGCCAGATCTGACAGGTTCCAGCCCAACATGATGTAAAACCCGCCGAAATAATGAAAACTGTTAAAACTGTCAATTATTAAATGCGTAATTAATTTCAAGTCAAGCAAATTAAGCTTCACAATACCAATAAAAGTTCAGGCTCCAAACAAAGACTACAAAAAAATTGAGCAGATTAAAGCAAATCAAATATCAGTGAGTTTATTGTGTACGTTTCTACTTTTCTCTGCCATAGTGGAAACTTTTTTGTTAATAATTTCTCCTAAATATTTAGCATAAACCAGGAAATGTAGCCAAAATGTTATCAACCCGCCCAGTCCTATGTTTTTCAGCCCAATTGGGCTGAAACCTGCTCAACCTGGCAACCCTGACTGAGGCGTCTAACAACTAGGGTTTCTTTTCATGTTTCTTTTATTCAAATAATTAAAGTAAATTCAAAACTTGAAGAACAAAAGTACAAAACAAACGATATCAGCAGCGATACAACTAAATATGGGCGACAGGCATGGGTTGACAAGAATGGGCTCTATAGCGCCACCTATTTTGTTTTTTGACGAGCCCTATAATATGGTTTGACCTGCAGCAATGACCTTTATGTGTCTATTATATCAGACAAAGCCCTACAAAAAAGTCTCTTGGACCCATCCTCTAAGTTACACAGGAAGTCCGGCATTTTGAACAGAAAATATCATTTTTTATGAATTCTGGTCATTTCCAGGCCTCCTACTTTAACAAACTCCTCCTAGAGATTTTATCGGATTGGCTCACAACTTGGTTTGTACAATCTAGACACATGGCTGACGCTAAATTGTAACGCTTTTAAGTTTTTAGCAGAGGGCTTGACCATGGTGATCCGGCGAAGTTTGAGGTCATTTTTAAGGCTCGCCATGAAACATCAATTGGCTGTAATTCAGCAATACATGATTTGATGTGGTTGAAAACGTAAGTGCACGATTGTAGACTGAGCCTGAAGACATCTATGGTGGAATATTCAGGATCGGTTGTAGCGCCACCTGTACACACGGAGGCCTCACGTCAAGCACTGGAAATCTGCAACAAAAACCACAAACAAAAAACCAAACCGACACGGAGCCGACCAAAACACGAACAGCAATCGACCCAAATCTCGAGATCTGATCACAGTCTGAGCTAGGCTAGGCTAGTCTAAGCTACCGCTAACTAACCCCAAAAACTACAGAGCAGCATGCAGGTGAACAAGCCAGTGTGTATGTCTATGATCATGCGTGTGTGTGTGTGTGTGTGTGTGTGTGTGTGTGTGTGTGTGTGTGTGTGTGTGTGTGTGCGTGCGTGCGTGCGTGCGTGCGTGCGTGCGTGTGTGTGTGTGTGTATGCGTGTGTGTGTGTGTGTGTGTGTATGTGTGTGTGTGTATGCGTGTGTGTTTGTGTGTGTTTGTGTGTGAATGTGTGTGTGTGTGTGTGTATGTGTGTGTGTGTGTGTGTGTATGTTTGTGTGTGAATGTGTGTGTGTGTGTGTGTGTGTGTGTGTGTTTGTGTGTGAATGTGTGTGTGTGTGTGTGTGTGTGTATGGGTGTGTGTGTGTGTGTGTGTGTGTGTGTGTGTGTGTGTGTGTGTGTGTGTGTGTGTGTGCGTGCGTGCGTGCGTGCGTGCGTGCGTGCGTGCGTGCGTGCGTGTGTGTAATAATCCAAACAAAGCTCCACCTGAAGTGTATCTATAGTGGGGGAGGGAGGGGGGGGGGGAGCAACCCCGCCACCCGCGAGACCAGAGGCCGACAAGGAAGAACCCGGAACCCAGGCCACCAGCAACCCCACAGAGGGGAGACGTAGGAGGGAGGAAACCCACCGCCAGCTAAAATTACAAATGGCCTGTCTATACTTCTGATTTTGACCTTCACCTCTGTTTCAGTGATGACTTGATCTTGTCACCTTTTAGTTATTTCTCTAATCACATGATGATGGCAGCACATAACGGCTGATTGTTGGTGTTCCTGATCGATGGATGGGTGGGTGATGACAGCAGCGCCGAGCCGGAGGCCTCATCCTTTATTTAGCTGCTGGATTCCCGAGCAGCTCATACATATGCAGGAGCTGCGATCGGCACCGGCACCGAGGACGGGCCTGTAGCTCGTACTCGGTTCTGACGATCAATCAGAGGCTCGGAGGGAATCACAAACACACACACACACACACACACACACACACACACACACACACACACACACACACACACACACACACACACACACACACACACACACACACACACAGAACCTGCAAGTACACACAGCACAGAAACAGACAAAGCCGCTCTCATCAGAGCGTTTGTCTCTTCTTCTCTCTCTCCATTCTTCTGCTTTCATCCCTTCACGTAACTGACTTTGTAATGAGTTTGAAAATTGGCCCATTTCATTTGCCCTCATTGAAATGTCGTTATCTGAGGGATCAGAGGCACAAATATATAAATATATCACTTCCACTCCAGCACCGTTTACATATGCATATATATATATATATATATATATATATATATATATATATATATATTTATATGATAACTTTTAACAGCAAAATCTGTTTCAAAAATAGGGATTATTCTGCAGAGTAGTACATTTTACTATTATCTCTACAGAATAACTGTTGAAGGCTCTTAAAGAGTTCGGCTCTAGCTCTGTCAAATCAGCCATTGTGACAAAATATGTGCAAAACAACACAAACAACTTCTCTCATTAAAATCAATCAGAATTTATTCACATCAGGTGTCAAGCAGGTGATAAACACCACCTAGAATGAATCCTGACAGCAAACTACATTAAAAACATAAAACACTACCATAAAAAAACAACAAGAATAAAACGTTAACTGCACAAAGAAAAAGAAATCAAAAATAATAAACACGTGGTGCAAAACCCCCGATCATCTGTGTTCCAAAACAACTGGCTGCACGTGGCCGGCAAAGATGGCTGCGGTATTTTGAAGATGGCGGCGCCCTCGCCACGCCAAGTGCAATCAGACGGGAAGGCAAACACGGCATTTAAACCGTGAATAACTGGCGAAACTGCGCCACAAAATTAACAAACAGTAATATGCATACAGTAAACAACGTTGCACACAAATTTAGCTCTAAACCGCTCTAGATTAACTAATCGCCCAGAACCATAAACCTCACGCTTCTCCTTTAATTCCGCTCTGAAAAGAAAAGACAGTCTTGCAGCATGCAACAGCCGGGCGATCTCTCCGATCATGGAGCCTCTTGACGCGGCCTCCAGGGTCAGTCCACTGTAATCAGGGCCGCTCCCGCTTCTTCTTCCGGCTCTCAGCGAAGGCGGACGCTTTTTCTGCTCTTCTCCATTATCAGCCTTCTCTGCTACTGCTTTTGTCTTGACCAAATTTTTGCGACGAGAAGTGAGGGGGTTAGGGAGCCCTCCTTTCCGGATGGAACATTTTTTGCTGGATACACAATGGATTCCTACAAAAACTGGAACCCGTTGTGCCTCAAGATTAGGTCCGTCGAGGATGTTGAAGACGCCTTCATAATTGGATTTATGATAGCAGGATTTTTTCTTATTGGAGTGGGGATTTTCCTGGCCTATCGACAATCGCGGAAGTCGGCGACAGCCGTTCTGGCCCTTTCTGAGCTGCCCAACGTTACTGGAGGAATGAGCAAGGGGTTAAGCACTCAGACTTTAACGCTTGGAGAGCAGGGCCGCAAGCTAGATGCCATTCTTGAACAGAAATGTAGGCTAGCAGCGGTCTTTGAGCTCATTGGCAAGATGGAGAAGATCTTGGAGAGGCTGGAACCTCAGCTCGGCGGGAATTGATCACAAATTCGTCTGTTTGGAGTCGCATTGAGGAATCAGAGACTTAACGGCAGACGGAAAATTACTGGAGTCTGCCGGTTTCCTTCTTTCAATTGTTGATTCTATAATCTGACCTTGACAGGGCAGCTTGGCTCGCTGCTGGTGTCACAATCTCCCTGGTGGAATGTAAACAAGCGGCTCTGCCCCCCCCACTTGCCCTCCCCTTCTCAAACATCTGTGGACTGTTTAAAGAAATGTACCGAGCCGTCTGATAACATCGAGGACATTGGCTGAGAGCAGCTCTGGGACGGAGGCCGCGGCCCTCACTTGGATGAACTGTGTCGGGACCCCCCCCCCCCGACTTGCACACCCCCCATAAACACAAGTTATAATGTTGTTTTGTTGTGTGTGTGTTGCTTTTCTGTGCTGAGGTGTTTTTTTGCACCTTGACACTAGGTATTAATACACAGTGTGAAGATGCCTTTTTTTCCCTCCTCCCTCCATCCCAGCGTCATCCTTCCTCTAAAAACGGTGTCCGTATTAATGGGAACGCCTCGGAATCCCCTCGGAAGAGATGGAGGAAGAGCTAGAGGAAGATATGGAGGAAGAGCTGGAGGAAGAGCTGGAGGAAGAGATGGAGGAAGTGTCTGGGGTGAAGGAAGTCTGGGCATCCCTGCTGAGGCTGCTGCCCCCGCGACCCGGGAACGGACAAGCGGAAGAAGATGAGTGACATGACGTGGTCCAACAATGTAGACAGCGTTTGACAAGAACTGATAGATGATTTTGCACCATGAGCCTATAGAGTCGTCATTTCAGCGTTAATTTCATCCCTAATCCGACTTGAGGACGATCCACGCGGTTCCACACCTCTGCGGTTCCACACCTCTGCTCAGCTCTAAACCCCACTGAAGGACAAGGCTCTTAATTGGATGTAATGAAATTAAAATGGACCCGGTGTTTCTGCTGACTCGCCTCTAAAAAACACTAAAGGCAGTTAAAAAGAAACAGAGAGAGAGGGGGGGGGGTAAGAACAGCAGGAGACAAAGTCAAGGACAGCAAAAGGAGAAACAAAACCTCCTAAAGTCAGTGTTCACACAGGAAAATACACTTTTAAAGCTTTGAGGCGGAAAACACGATTCAATGGAGCAAAAAGGAGAAAATGTGAAAGTGTGTAGGTTCAAATATCCTACGATACCTGGAAACAGAAGAATATAGTCATCATTTTTGTGACATGACTGCACTGATTCTCATTCCTTCGCTAAGAGGGTAAAACATAAAAGTACAAAAAGATTTATTTTCTCTTTTAACATGAGAATTGAACCTCTAAGTAAAACGCTTTTGTAAAGTTTGTGAATCTGAGCTTCTATCAACGGCTCTGAGAGTCGTTTTCACTCGACTCCCGCGTCATTTTAATCCGTTGCCTCCGGGCGTCCGGCGGCACAATGTGCTCGTTAAAAGAGTGGCGGTAATTAAATGGTAGACGCTGGATGTGGGTGTGAACGAACACGGTGGGATCTCTGGTCAAGAACAGTCCTTTGTTCTCGCCTCCGGGATGGAAATTAATTAACGGCACAAAAACTACCAGATTAAACCAAGAAAGGAATCGCCATGCGGTCTCTGCAAAAAAGTGTGACAGCTACGTTAAAGAAACGTAGGAGGGCCGTGGTGTTTCCACATACAAAACATCACAAATGAAACCTCTAAACTTTAAATATGTGTGGCTTCTTTCTGTTCAGTTCTTTCAAGCACTTTTCAAATTTCTTTAAAGGATTTAAGCGAAAGCCGACAAATGTCACTGAATAGAAGCTTATTGTTGCTCCACAACAACGAGAGAAACTGATCATTTCTCACAGAAAATGACTACTTCAAGTTTCTTTGAGCATATAAAGTTTATTGATAGAGCACTTTTCATGGGTTAAAGGCCACAAAGTGAAAAAAACATACGACCAATCCCTAGTCTGATTAAAAGCCTGTCTAGATAAAAGGGTCTTTGGCTGCTTTTGAAAGTTTTTTTTTTAGTGTTTTTCGGGTTACAGTGATCCCTTTTTGGGTCGTAACCCCGCCAAAAATGAGGGATTACTGTATCCAACATTTTTTTTATTAATATAGAGACTGCATGTGGTGATGGAAATCACAATGTGCTCGTTTATTATGAAAAACCAACAGAAATGGTAACTTCAACTGTTGGCTTCTGTGTCACACATGACAGCAAGTTTCAAACAACCCAAAAAACAGTGTTACAGAAGGAAAAAGAAGAATTAAAGCTGCAAGCAGCGATGAACGGGCCCTCGCACTCATAGCCACCGTCCCCCATAAGCATATCAGAAATGACACCACCCATGACTTTTGACTGTCAAACCATTCAAAAGTTATAGCAGAAAATAGGGCCAACCAATCAGAAGAAGGAGCGGGACTAATTTTCACCAATTATGGTCAAGGACTCAATACCGAGTCCGATGACACCACCCAGGACTCTTTATGTGAAACCATTCAAAAGTTATGGCAGAGAAAAGTTTTCTAGGTGGCGCTGTTGAGCCATTTTGCCACGCCCATTAATGCAAACCATGAAATATCAAATGTATTCCCAAGCCTGGCTTGCATGCAAAATTTGGTGACTTTTGGGGAACTATCAAATATGGACCAATCAGATGAAGGGGGGGCGGTATTTTGGCGTCTAGCGTCGCCACAGTAACACTTTTGAAAGAGAAACGTAATGCGCCTAGTCGCAGGATGGAGACGCACATTTTGATGTATAACACACTTGGGTGCACGTTACGGTTCGGGCCGTATTAACTGTCGAAGGAATGGCATAAATTTCTCCAAAATTACGCGATTAATTCAAAATGTTCAAAATGGCCGACTTCCTGTTGGGTTTCGGCCATGGCGCCAAGAGACTTTTCTTCAAGTTGTGACATGATACAGGTGTGTGCCGATTTTCATGCATGTACGTCAAACCGTATTGTGGGGCTTGAGGCACAAAGTATTCTAGGGGGCGCTGTTGAGCCATTAGGCCACGCCCATTAATGAAAACCATGAAATATCAAATTTTTCGCCAGGCCTGGCTTGGTGCAAAATTTGGTGACTTTTGAGGCACGTTTAGGGGGAAAAAAGGCCCTCATTTTGTCAGAAGGAAAACAATTCCTACAGATACAATAGGACCTTCGGCAGTGCTCGGGACCTAATAATGCACAAAAGTAACGTGCTATCACAAAAATGCTGCTCCGTACCCAAGTGAGCCAGATGTGAGAGAGCTAAGGTCTGCCGATCATACGGCTGTTACAAAGGACGGTCACGTTGAACGTCATCTGTAAAATGGACCGCCAGCAGCCTTAGACCTCAGAACGGGAGTAGTGGTGTGGGAACCTGACAACATAAGGCTCTGGAAGTTTAAAATGACCTCTGAAATCCACCGGTAACCAGTGCAAGGAGATTAAAACGGGGGTTGTGTGTTATGTCTCTTCCTAGGAGCCTTGCGGCAAGCTCTTATTTTGTTTTAATGCATTAAAAAGGTTATTACGATAGGATGAACAAACATCTCCGACTCAGATTTGGACAGTAGTTTACAAAAGGTTGGAAACAAACACTTCATCAAAGATGTAAATTCTGTCCTGAAAGAAAATTAAAGCTGTATATCATCTGCATAGAAACCATAGGAAATATCAGGGTATAGAGGGAATGAGCATGACGTCACAGATGCGACTTCACAGCGGGTTTCGCCCACTGAGTGGCAGAAAGACTGAGTGGCAGAAAGACTGATTGACAATGTAGACTTTCAGTTTGAGCAACTGGAAAACATCTAAAATGGGAAAGAGCTGTACTCGTAGATTTAGCAAGAAAGAGTTATCATTTTACAGACTGACGAAAAATAAGCTCAAGAGAGACAAATGGATCGCTGCAATTCACAGGAACAACTGGATTCCAGGCACCGAAACGTGGATTTGCAGTTCCCATTTTGTATCAGGTAATGTTGGATTTTTGGGTAGCTAACGTTAAACGGTCAAATCATAAAGTTCGGTGTCCTCATCACTTTAATTTCACCAACAAATCCTGCCTTGAAGTCGGAACAAGCGTCAAGACTTTTGTAAGCCTTCAAGCTTTGCTTCGTGTATTTCCCCGGCGTAGAAATTAAGTACATATAAATATCAGGAAACTGGATTGGTGTCCAAATATTAATGTCCATGGACCACTGGTTCTTGGTAACTGTACCAAATATTAATGTCCATGGACCACTGGTTCTTGGTAACTGTACCAAATATTAATGTCCATGAACCACTGGTTCTTGGGGTAACTGTACTAAATATTAATGTCCATGGACCACTGGTTCTTGGGGTAACTGTACCAAATATTAATGTCCATGGACCACTGGTTCTTGGGGTAACTGTACCAAATATTAATGTCCATGGACCACTGGTTCTTGGGGTAACTGTACCAAATATTAATGTCCATGGACCACTGGTTCTTGGGGTAACTGTACCAAATATTAATGTCCATGCACCACTGGTTCTTGGGGTAACTGTACAGGTCACTGTCAAGTCCAACTGCCTTTAATTTAAGCTGATAACCAACTGTTATCCCGTCTTCTCCACTAGTTGCAGCTGTTTTTGCTGATGTTTTACCACTCAGTGCGAGTAAGGGGGGTGGTCCAGTGGGGAAGCGATGTCAATGCAAACTCTCTATTGCCCAATTAGCAGACATTGAAGGAGCAGGAAAGGTCCTAGAACTGGAGCCAGAAAGGTACGAGGTAATGTGAGTCTCTGACTCTCTCTGAGAGAAACTGTACTAATTGAGTTTCAGTGATAACTGCCGGTCTGTTGAACAGAAGTCGTAGAGTTGGTACCACAGATATCAGCCGAATCACCTCACTGTAGTTATCTGCATTGTTAGAGGCTGACAGCACTGATCGTGATATCAGGGGAAGCGTCTGAGAAGTGGAGCTCGCTGACGGGGCTGACGGGGCTGAAGGGGCTCTGGGCAGAGTTCAGAGCCTCCATTAAGCAGCTCAGCTTCACGGAGCGCGTGCAGCCAGACATATTCAGTGTCAGAGCTGACAGTGAAGCCTTTGTGTGGGGCAGATGTGTGCGACTGACTCCAGCGCTAATTTCAGGATGCTTACTTAGGCGTGCAGAGCTTAATGGTTCATGTGAGCCCGCGGAGGAATCCTGCTATGGTAATTATTGCGCAGATAGACAGTGTTATGTGTGTGTGTTTCTGTGGATGTGGGTTCGTTTAAGACAGGGGTCGGCAACCCACGGCTCTAGAGCCGCATGTGGCTCTTTAGCGCCGCCCTAGTGGCTCCCTGGAGCATTTTCAAAAATGTTTTCTCTTTTTTATCCTTTTTTTCTTCTTTTTTTTCTTTTTTTCTGTTTTCTCTTTTTTTCTCTTTATTAGGGCCCGAGCACTTACAGTGCGAAGGCCCTAGTGTATCTGTAGGAATTATTCTTTCTTTATTCTTTCTTCTGACGAAAGGAGGGCCTTTTTTCCCCCTAAACGTCCCCCAAAAGTCACCAAATTTTGCACACTAGCCAGGCCTGGCGAAAAATTTGGTATTTCATGGTTTGCATTAATGGGCGTGGCCTAATGGCTCAACAGCGCCCCCTAGAAAACTTTGTGCCTCAAGCCCCACAATACGGTTTGACGTACATGCACGAAAATCGGTACACACCTGTATCATGTCGCAACTTAAAGAAAAGTCTCTTGGCGACATGGCTGAAACCGAACAGGAAGTCGGCCATTTTGAATTAATCGTGTAATTTTGGCGAAATTTATGCCATTCCTTCGGCAGTTAATAAGGCCCGAACCGTAACGTGCACCCAGGTGTGTTATACATCAAAATGTGCGTCTCCATCCTGCGACTACACGCATTACTTTTCTCAGACTGGACATGTTAATCTTGTGGCACATAGCTGGTTTGATGGGTTGCTGTAAAGCTCAGGAGGTAGAGAATGTGTTTGAGATGTTGCAGGACTGAGTTCAAATCTATGCAAAACTATCAGAAAGTTACGCCAAGGAATGCTCTGTCAAATATTAAATGTGAGAACTAGTCAGTTTTTAATTTAAATAGGAGTACCTGCTTGTGTTGAGGTTCAGTGCCCTCTTCAACATGTTCTTTAACATGTTGAACATTTCGAAAGCTTGAAACAAAGGACAAAAGATAAAAAGTTTTCAGTGCAGTTAAACTTGTGTCCTGGTGTTGCTCATCTTGGAACAAAGAGGCTTTTAGACAGAGGTGTCAAAAGTATTCACCTTCATTACTCAGGTAGAAGTATAGATACTAGAGTTTAAAAATACTCCTGTAGAAGTTGAAGTATCAACTCAAGTTTTTTACTCAAGTAAAAGTATAAAAGTACCGGTTTCAAAACTACTTAAAGTATAAAAGTAAAAGTAATGTAAGGGGGAAAAAAGCCATTAAGGACAAAAGCCATTGAAAATGATGCATCTTAGTATAATGCAAATATATTAAAGAAGCATATATGTGTACTATTGAGCATTAACATGTGTTTCAGAGAGCAGGAGATATGATGACTAGTTGCCTATAAGTATTGTAATGGTGCAAAAAGTCAAACTTCAGAGGCATGTTATCATTTATCCTAACCTTTATTGGAATGTACATCCAAGTTTAGTTGCAGGAATCTGAGGGAACGGATGTAAGAACAAAACTGGACAAGAACATCTGAAACAACCACAACCAAATTCACTCTATCCGGATGGAGCAATTTAACTGGATAGTTTTTATTTAAAGTCCGAAATGAAATAGAGTAACGAGGCTGTTTTTAAAATGTAAGGAGTAAAAAGTACAGATAATTGCGTGGAAATGTAAGGAGTAAAAGTGAAAAAGTCGTCTGAAAAATAATTACTCCAGTGAAGTATAGATAACCAAAATTTCTACTTAAGTAAGGTAACAAAGTATTTGTACTTTGTTACTTGACACCTCTGCTTTTAGATGCAGAGGTTATTGGACCAAACCTTATACCTGAACCATTTTGAAAATGACGTCCTTCTACTGACGATTGAAAACTGGCCAGGAAACAGACTGTGAGTTCAATTCCCGCCAGAGTTCTTCATCCAGTTGACTTTAAGTAGCACAAATCCACTTTTAGAGTTCAACGCTACAAATGAAAAGATAAATGCACTAAGAGAGATGTCGTCCCCCCAAGGATACTGGTGGTGTGGAGGGTTTGCTCATGGCTTTAAGGTGCCAATGAAAGGGTGGTGCATGCTGGTTGAAACCCCCAGTATCTGGAGAGGTAGAGGCATCAGACCTTATACCTGGACCACTTTTAAAATGACGTCCTTCTACTGACGATTGAAAACTGGCCAGGAATCCTGGGAAAGAGGCAAGTATGGGGGGCTCATGGTAAAGAGTTGCACATTGTTAAAGAGACTGAGAGTTCAATTCCCGCCAGAGGTCTTCATCCAGTTGACTTTAAGTAGCACAAATCCACTTTTAGAGTTCAACGCTACAAATGAAAAGATAAATGCACTAAGAGAGATGTCTTCCCCCCAAGGATACTGGTGGTGTGGAGGGTTTGCTCAGGGCTCTAAGGCGCCAATGAAAGGGTGGTGCATGCTGGTTCAAACCCTCTCCATCCTCAGTATCTGGAGGGGTAGAGGCATCAGGGAGGATGAGAGGTTAGGAGGGCTTGGGGGTCAGGTAGGATGAGGAGGGGTCAGGTAGGATGAGGAGGGATCAGGTAGGATGAGGAGGGGTCAGGTAGGATGAGGAGGGCTAGGGGGGTCAGGTAGGGTGAGGAGGGGTCAGGTAGGATGAGGAGGGGTCAGGTAGGATGAGGAGGGGTCAGGTAGGATGAGGAGGGCTAGGGGGGTCAGGTAAGAGGAGGAGGGCTAGGGGGGTCAGGTAGGATGAGGAGGGGTCAGGTACAAAGGGCCGGTAGGATGGGAGGACTAGAGGAGAAAGGCAAGGGGGATCAGGGTGCAAGAGGTAGGAGTGCCCAGGGGATCAGGTAAGAAAGTAATTACCCTTTTCAAAGCTTTGATTTGTAAAAGGCCCTATCACCTGATCCCCCTAGCCCTCCCACCATTTCCTCTTACCTGATCCCCCGAGCGCTCCTACCTAGCCTGCCTCCCTTCTTGCCCCATGCCCCCTCTTACACCTCATCCTTCCTACCCCCCCAAGCCCTTCTCAACCTTCCTGACCCCCCTAGCCCTCCTCACCCTACCTGACCCCCCTAGCCGTCCTCATCCTACGTGACCCCCCTAACCTCCTCATCCTACCTCATCCCCCTAGCGCTCCTGCCCTCTCATCCTCCCTGATCCCTCTACCCCTTCAGATACTGAGGATGGGGAGGGTTTGAACCAGCATGCACCACCCTTTCATTGGCACCTTAAAGCCATGAGCAAACCCTCCACACCACCAGTATCCTTGGGGGGAAGACATCTCTCTTAGTGCATTTATCTTTTCATTTGTAGCGTTGAACTCTAAAAGTGGATTTGTGCTACTTAAAGTCAACGGGCTGAAGACCTCTGGCGGGAATTGAACTCTCAGTCTGTTCAACAATGTACAGCTCTTTACCATGAGGCCCCACAATCTTGCCTCTTTCCCAGGCTTCCTGGCCAGTTTTCAATCGTCAGTAGAAGGACGTCATTTTATAGTGGTCCAGGTATAAGGTCTGATGCCTCTACCTCTACAGATACTGCTGGTTTGAACCAGCATGCACCACCCTTTCATTGGCGCCTTAAAGCCATGAGCAAACCCTCCACACCACCAGTATTCTTGGGGGGAAGACATCTCTCTTAGTGCATTTATCTTTTCATTTTGAGTGTTGAACTCTAAAAGTGGATTTTGTGCTACTTAAAGACAACGGGAATTGAACTCACAGTCTGTTTAACAATGTGCAGCACTCTTCCATGGTGCACAACCAGAGGTGTCAAGTAACGGAGTACAAATACTTCGTTACCTTACTTAAGTAGAAATTTTGGTTATCTTTACTTCACTGGAGTAATTCTTTTTCAGACGACTTTTTACTTTTACTCCTTACATTTCCACGCAATTATCTGTACTTTTTACTCCTTACATTTTAAAAACAGCCTCGTTACTCTATTTCATTTCGGCCTTTAAATAAAAACTATCCAGTTAAATTGCTCCATCCGGATAGAGTGAATTTGGTTGTGGTTGTTTCAGATGTTCTTGTCCAGTTTTGTTCTTACATCCGTTCCCTCAGATTCCTGCAACTAAACTTGGATGTACATTCCAATAAAGGTTAGGATAAATGATAACATGCCTCTGAAGTTTGACTTTTTGCACCATTACAAAACTTATAGGCAACTAGTCATCATATCTCCTGCTCTCTGAAACACATGTTAATGCTCAATAGTACACATATATGCTTCTTTAATATATTTGCATTATACTAAGATGCATTCATTTTCAATGGCTTTTGTCCTTAATGGCTTTTTTCCCCCTTACATTACTTTTACTTTTATACTGTTAGTAGTTTTGAAACCAGTACTTTTATACTTTTACTTGAGTGAAAAACTTGAGTTGATACTTCAACTTCTACAGGAGTATTTTTGTCAGGGTTTGACACTTCCCCCCAGTTTGAGTTTTAGTTCTGTCCCTCCTGTTTCCCCTTTGCCCTGATTGTGTCTGCACCTATGTCTCGTCGTGTCTCGTTATCCCCTGTGTATATCTGGTCTTGTCAATCCTTTGTTCCCTCCATGTACTCCTGGTTTTCGATCCCTGTATACGTGAGTTGTTTTTGATCCTGCTCTGCAGCATTTTAGTTTGACTTTTTTGTGGAATAAATCCTTCTGTTTTTTGAGAACTCCTGCCTCCAGCCTCCCTCTCTCTCCTTGCGTTTGGGTCCTCAACACCACGCCTTGTGACAGAACGGACCGAACAGCATGGACCCAGCAGGAGAGAGTGCATCGGCCCCTGCTCCGGTGATGGTCCCGGACCCCCCACAGCCTGCGCCTCGGACCCGGGTACCCCTGCAGCCTGCGCCTCGGACCCAGGTACCCCCGCAGCCAGCGCCACGGACCCGGGTCCCCACTCGGGCAGCTCCGGGGATCCTCTGCCCCCCGACGCCGGCTCCCCGCATCCTGTCTGCCCCTGTTCCGGCGCCCCGCAGCCTGTCTGCCCCTGTTCCGGCGCCCCGCAGCCTGTCTGCCCCTGTTCCGGCGCCCCGCAGCCTGTCTGCCCCTGTTCCGGCGCCCCGCATCCTGTCTGCCCCTGTTCCGGCGCCCCGCATCCTGTCTGCCCCTGTTCCGGCGCCCCGCATCCTGTCTGCCCCTGTTCCGGCGCCCCGCATCCTGTCTGCCCCTGTTCCGGCGCCCCGCATCCTGTCTGCCCCTGTTCCGGCTCCCCGCATCCTGTCTGCCTCTGTTCCTGAGGCGGTCCCGCCGCCCATCTCGGTTCCTGAGGCGGTCCCGCCGCCCATCTCGGTTCCTGAGGCGGTCCCGGATGGATCTGCCCAGCCCCGAAAACGGCCCTCTGGCCGGTGTGCCTGGCCCCGAGTCTGGTTCTGGTGTTGGGCCCCCAAAATGACTCTCCGGTTGGCCCGGCCCCGTCGGCGTCCTCCGGAACTCTCTCGCCGGTCTGCCCGGCCTCGAGGACGGCCCCCGGAACGCTCTCGCTGGTCTGCTCAGTCCCGAGGACGGCCTCCAGAACTTTGGCCGTGTGGGGCCTGGGCCCCCTCTGCCCGCCCTGGGTGTGGACTGTTGGGACATCTGGGATCTGTCCCTTGAGGGGGGGGTACTGTCAGGGTTTGACACTTCCCCCCAGTTTGAGTTTTAGTTCTGTCCCTCCTGTTTCCCCTTTGCCCTGATTGTGTCTGCACCTATGTCTCGTCGTGTCTCGTTATCCCCTGTGTATATCTGGTCTTGTCATTCCTTTGTTGCCTGTCGGTCCGTACTGTTTGTTCCCTCCATGTACTCCTGGTTTTCGATCCCTGTATACGTGAGTTGTTTTTGATCCTGCTCTGCAGCATTTTAGTTTGACTTTCTTGTGGAATAAATCCTTCTGTTTTTTGAGAACTCCTGCCTCCAGCCTCCCTCTCTCTCCTTGCGTTTGGGTCCTCAACACCACGCCTTGTGACAATTTTCAAACTCTAGTATCTATACTTCTACCTGAGTAATGAAGGTGAATACTTTTGACACCTCTGGTCATCACCAACTTGTCATCCAGGTCTACACAACTCCATTAATGACAGTTTACAGCCAGTGGAGGCTCAAACTGTTGAACTTGTCTTTGCTGCCGGTAAAAGACCACAAAATAACGTTTATGCATGTGCAATCAAAATCTATGACTCTGTTTCTGGAATTCACGCCTTTTGAAAAAAAATGTGCTTCCATACCTGTGACCCAAATGAGAATAAGTATGTATGGATGGATACGCATAAAGTTTGACGTAAAGAGTCGTGGGTGGTGTGATCTGACTCTGTATTGAGTCCTTGACCTTCATTGGCCTGAATTAGCCCCGCCCCTTCTTCTGCTTTGTCGATATCTGATAGTTCCTACTTTCTGCCATAACTTTTGAATGGTTTGACATAGAGAGTCGTGGCTGGTTTCATCCACTAAATGTCCAGGCCTGAAGAATCCACATCAAGTCATACAAGCTTCCACTGCAGCCTGAACGTGCACAAGGCTGGAGGGCCCGTTCATCGCTGTTTGCAGCTTTAATTTTCTTCTTTTTTTCTTTTTTCTTCTTTTTTTCCTTTTTTTCTCTTTTTTTCTTCCTTTTTCCTTTCCTTTTTAATCTCAACATTTCAGCATTTTTCTTGAAATTTTGACTTTTTTCTCAAAATTTTGACTTTTTTCTCGACATTTCGAGTTTTTTGTCAACATTTCGACTTTTTTCTCGAAATTTCGACTTTTTTCTCAACATTTCGACTTTTCTCGAAATTTTGACTTTTTTCTTGACATTTTGACTTTTTTCTCGAAATTTTTACTTTTTTCTCGACATTTCAACTTTTTTCTCGAAGTGCATAATGAAAAACAAATCTTCCCCCAGTTCTAACTAATATAGCTACATGCAGCATGTGTTGTCTTCATTCTAAGGCTGATACAAGACTTTTCATGTTTTGCGGCTCCAGACATATTTGTTTTTTGTGTTTTTGGTCCAATATGGCTCTTTCAACATTTTGGGTTGCCGACCCCTGGGCTAAGACCAGTGGTGGTTTTAATAGTCCCGAACTGGAAACGACATAAAGTGGGAAAAATATAAGAATAATAATTAAAATGAAAACAAATATTGGGAGGGAATCAAGAGCCAATTATACATTTGGTTCTTGCACCGTGTGTGCAACCTCCTGATGCACAAGGTAATTCAAAGTGCTTTACATCAGCATTAAAAGTGGCAAGACACAATTAAACATTAAATTACAAATAAAATACACAATCAGTCCTGGACAAAAATTTTGATTTAAGCAGTAGTTTATATTTATTAAATGACACATTATTTACAACTAGATAACAAAAAATATTAATTTTGATCACTTACTTTGCAAAGAAATCTATACTTTTATTTTGGAAGAACGATTCCGCTCCATCTTATAAGACTTTCATAGATCAACTCACAGCATTTCTACCATTAGAAAAACTAACCTTGGAAAAATATAACCGTGGCATCTTTTTTCAAGAATTTTGGTTCCCATTATTCTCTGGTTTAGAGAACTTCATTGTAGCTGAATGCTGTTTTATTGCTGTCATTTGCTTTATGTATCTTATGTATCTGTAGGTATTCGAGCTTTGATGCCCCTATTGTTACTTACTGATGTTATTTTCCATATTTTTATTCACTCACCTTTTTTTTGTTTCTTTTCCCCCCAGTTTATCTATTTTTATTTATTTATTTTTTGTTTATATTTTTGTGCCGGAGTAGGCATGCATGCACAAAATAAAATTGTAAGACCTACCGTCATCAAGAAAAAAAAATTACAAATAAAATGATAAGAAAAGAGGTAAAATAATAAAAAGCACAAGTTGTTAACCCTTGTGCTGTCTTCGGGTCAAAATGAGAATTATGAGAATAATTCTCCTTCCTTCCTTCCTTCCTTCCTTCCTTCCTTCCTTCCTTCCTTCCTTCCTTCCTTCCTTCCTTCTTCCCTTCCTCCTTCCTTCCTTCCTTCCTTCCTTCCTTCCTTCCTTCCTTCTTTTCTCCCTTCCTTCCTTCTTTCCTCCTGCTCTCTCCTTCCTTCTTCCCTTCCTCTTTTCTCCCTTCCTCCCTTCCTTCCTTCCTTCCTTCCCTTTCCTTCCTTCCTTCCTTCCTTCCTTCCTTCCTTCCTTCCTTGTTTTCTCCCTTCCTTCCTTCCTTCCTTCCTTCCTTCCTTCCTTCCTTCCTTCCTTCCTTCCTTCCTTCCTTCCTTCCTTCCTTCCTTCCTTCCTTCCTTCCTTCCTTCCTTCCTTCCTCCCTTCCTCTCTTCCTCCTTCCATGACCCAAAGACAGCACAAGTTGTTAAAAAGTAAGGGCAGTAGATCCAGCAGGTACATCTCATTCTTACAATGGCAAGAATTACGTTTCTATACGGTCAAAACGTACAAAGACCGAGTCAAATACAGTATTACAAAAGTAATCTGTGCCAAAAGTCGTCCATCTTTCTAGGCGCTGAAGCAAAAATGGGGAAAAAGTTGACAGGAGCTTTTGTTCGCCTTTGAAACTGCACAAATTTGAATTACAAAAAGCAAATGGGGCTAACGGAAACAAGTCATCTTAGCAACAACTTTTACACGCTTGCATGAGGTGGTATTTCTAGCAAATTGAAAAAAAATGATATTTTGCAAGACTGCAATGGAAACAACTTTTTCACCTCTACAGGTCACACAACAGTCAGAGAGAGGAGTTATTGGAGAGAGGACGTGAGTTAACTGTGAAACTGTGACCTCTGACCCCAGAAATCCCTCAGATGTGTGAGGGCTTTTCCCTCGCAACAGTTCGGTGTAGACGGTTGTGTCTTGGTTGAGCACAAATAATAATAATAATAGCGAGTAGGGCTGCAGCTATCCAATATTTTGGTGATCGATTATTCCAGGGATTGTCAACCGGTGGTCCGCGGCCCTCTGGTGGTCCCTGGCGGTATTGCAGGTGGTCCGTGAAATTGTAAATGGAAAACAATAATTTAAAAAATATATATTTATTTAGACTCAATTTATTTTCCATTTACTATTCATTTTTGTGAATAATTTACCCATCCAAATGATGTCAAATGAGGGAGCGTGAACTTTGTAATATTATAAACCCTCTTGGCTTCCTATTCATTTTTCATTGACTGTTTTGTTTTTTTTATAGCAAAAGGTGCAAATAAAAATATACACTGATGCTACTAAATAGCCTATATAGGCCCATACTTTTATTTAAAATCAAGGTGCAAAATAAAACAAACATCCCCAAAAGCAGTTGGTCCCCGAGTTGCTTCTTGGTTATAATGGTGGGACTGGGACAAAACCAGTTGAAACTTCTGGATTATTCTATGAAATATTCCATCGATTAATCGGATAAAACTTATTTTTCCTCAATTAAAGCCAATTTATAAATATACAATAGAAAAAAAGCAGATCACTTAATAAAAACAACCAATTTGTTTCTTTTACGAGAATAATTTACAAATTATGCAAATTAGTAAACTGTTGAATTTTTCAATAAAAATACAATCATTTTAAACTTAACATTTCCTGAGACATTCAAATAAAATAGTATCAAAGTATCAAAAATAAAAAAAATATTCTGGTTTTAAATTTTGCAACTTCACATTCAGAACCAACCAGTTTTAAACAGAAATGCTTGGCTGTGGATCAGGAATTTTAAAGTTTAAATGTATTTTTTATTTAAACAAGGCTTCGAGGCCTAGGAGATTCCTTGATAATTTTTTTTTAATTTTTGTAAAAAAAAGTTCCTCGAGGAATCATTGCAGCCCTAATGGCGAAAGTAGCAGAATTAGAAATCAACCCGTCAATTAAAGAGTGTAGCAGGGTGAGTGCTACGGGGCCCGACCGACAGGACAGAGAGGACACGGAGTTTCAGTGCGGAATCTCTTTTATTTTAGCCCTTCTCCACCCAAGACACACGTGCGCAGCAGAACCTTCTCGCGCAGCAGAACCTTCTCGCGCAGCAGAACCTTCTCGCGCAGCAGAACCCCTCTCTGGAGTGCAGCTGCTCCTTAAAAGGAACCCTGCATATTAAGACATGTAGGTCTTAAAAGATAAATGTTGGTATCAATTATAACAATGTGATATAAAAAACCTTGTTGATGTCTTCGTTTTTATGAAATTTGAAAATATAATTTAACATGTAGGTCGCCATTGTTTCTTACGTTCTGGGTAGTGACGTCAGACGGTGGCACCTGCTAACCCCCGTCCACTGTTCTGACACCCAGAAACAGATGAAAACACAGCTAAACAGGTGACGGCGCACCAGAAACACAGATCAAAACACAGCTAAACATTAAGGTGACGGCGGACCTACAAAAAAGTAAAAAAAAAATAAAAAAAAGTGCAGCCCCATACAGCATGAACTATAAAAACACCATAAAACTCAGATAGACTAACAGACCACACGTTTCAACTAGCCGATAGCCGATGATACAATAAAAACCCCAGCCAGATCTGGTGTCATTAAATTAAATAAAGATGTTCTTGCCTATTTGAAGCGAAGTCTGCGCCTCCCGTTTCGTCAAAGTCCCGGGCCAGTCCCCTCAGCCTCTGGTCTGTCATCACCCAGCACCGAGGCCGGTTTTAGGGGGGAGGGGGGGGGCTATGCCCACTCAAACGTGCATATTGCCCACCGGCGTCTCCATCCCGGCGGCGGCAGCGAGAGCGGAGAGCGGAGAGCGGAGAGCGGGTGGCGGAGCGCTGCGGGCTGTAGAGCCCCGGCTACGCAGGCTACGGCGTAGCCTACGCAGGCTACGCCGTAGCCTACGCCGTCTACGCCGTAGGCTACGCCGTCTACGCCGTAGGCTACGCCGTCTACGCAGGAGCCTAATGCACTGGTAAGATGCGCACAACATTGATCATTTTTGCAGATCTCCCGTGCATCACAGAACTTTGATCCAGTTTGCCTGAACCGAGACGTCTTATGGGCTCCCTCGTCAGCCTCCACGGCCGGGAGAGAGCTGCTCAACTATGTTTTAGATACCTGTCCCAGTTAAACTAACGGGGCTTATCTTCCCAGAGCCACCGTCGTACGTCATCGCCCCCAGAATACATTGCGCAGGTAAAACATGGCGCCTCCCGCAGGTCAAAATATGTAATAAACATTGTAGATTTTTAAAGCAATTAGATTATTTTATGTGTTTCTAACAACATATTTTAGTATAAGAGAACAATTGTGGCTAATTAGGGACTACATGTCTTAATATGCAGGGTTCCCTTTAAGAAGGCAGGCAGGGTGGAGAGGTTGATTGGACACACCTGTGTCCAATCCGCTGAGTGGCTCCCCCACCTTGCCACAAAGAGGTTGTTAACATTCTTCACTGTGATTCCTGGGAAAATTTATTGTTTTAGAAAGAAGGAAGAATGATTTGATGACAGTTAAGTTTTTACAGTTTAAAAATTTGGCACCAGAATCAGTTGAAAGACGGGCACGAGCTAAACCAAGTTGAGTAACAAGATTCGAACTAATGATTGCAAATCTTCCCTTAATGTTCCTTCATTTCCATTTCCTTGGACATTACACCTTGATGTAAAAAAATAAAAAAATATACAGCAGCAACATTGCTGTCCTTGATCTCTATCATGCAAACAATCTGAAGATGCTCTGACATCTTTACTAGGAAGTGGACGATCATGTTTTCAAAACATCCAACAGGAAAGTAAGTAAAAGTGTATGTGTGAGGTCAGCGCTATAGCTGCTGTACATAAACACAGGATGGAGGAACCAGGTGGGATTTACTGATAACAAGACGAGGAGCCTCTCATCCTCTCATCCTCAGATCCAAGGATGCCGTGAAACGGCAAATTACAGGACTTAGATTTCTATCTAGCAGGGTAGCATGCTCCATCTCCTGCACCCAGTGATCATGCATGGATGGATGGATGCATGGATGGATGGATGGATGGATGGATGGATGGATGGATGGATGGATGGATGGATGGATGCATGGATGGATGGATGGATGGATGGATGGATGGATGGATGGATGGATGGATGGATGGATGGATGGATGGATGGATGGATGCATGGATGGATCCATCCATCCATGCATCCATCCATCCGTCCATGTATCCACCCATTCTGCCCCCGCGACCCGACCTCAGATAAGCAGAAGAAAACGGAAGAATTGAATTCACTTGATTTGTACAGCAGTAACTTACAAAGAAAGGTAATTTCCATGCAGGACACGTTCCACCGAAAGTAAACAAGCTTAATGCAAAAAACGGTTAAATTTAGTCCAGTTCAGTCCAATAAAAATCACATTTTTTTGAGCGGGAGGTCAGACAGCTTTGACTCTACCTGGACCAGGAACTAGACACCCACACAGAAACATGGACCCATACTGGACACCCACACAGAAACATGGACCCATACTGGACACCCACACAGAAACATGGACCCATACTGGACACCCACACAGAAACATGGACCCATACTGGACACCCACACAGAAACATGGACCCATACTGGACACCCACACAGAAACATGGACCCATACTGGACACCCACACAGAAACATGGACCCATACTGGACACCCACACAGAAACATGGACCCATACTGGACACCCACACAGAAACATGGACCCATAATGGACACCCACACAGAAACGTGGACCCATACTGGACACCCACACAGAAACATGGATCCATACTGGACACCCACACAGAAACATGGACCCATACTGGACACCCACACAGAAACATGGATCCATACTGGACACCCACACAGAAACATGGATCCATACTGGACACCCACACAGAAACCTGGACAGATGGACAGATCCATCCATCCATCCATCCATCCATCCATCCATCCATGGACAGATACTGGACACCCACACAGAAGCATGGACAGATGGACTCATCGTGGGGGGGTATGTGAAGAAAGGAGGAACATTCCTGAATAAATGCACCAGGATCCCATCTTTCCATCATGCATCTATTCATCCATCCATCCATCCATCCATCCATCCATCCATCTATAATAAATGCACCAGGAGCCGGGGATGAGCGAAAGCCCGTCATCAAACACCTCTGCAGATAACCAGCTGCAGCAGCTCGGAGATTTGCAGCGTGCAGCACATGATTGAATGCTGTTTTTTTTCTTCCTTTTGAAGACTTTAAGCTTTAATTTAAGAGGTTTTTATAAAGATGCACCATTTAGGAAGCACCGCCAATGGAGGAAAATTTGCCTCCACTTTTTTCAAGGGGCTCAAAAGTGTTCGGACACAGACACGTTTGTGAATATAACCAACATTTTCTCATCTTTACCGCCCCAATGGAAATCCTTTGGGTGACGTCACCAAATCTTCCTCCTTCAGTTGCCTCAGTTTTCTAACTTTTATCTGCATGTGAGCTGATTAGGTCTGTGTTGAAAAAATCGATTTTCTGATTCTAAATCGATTCTCATATTAATTCCTAAAAATCGATTCGTATGTCTAAAGATCGATTTTTTTTTTTATTATTTTTTTTAAAGAACAGATCCAGGGCAGCAAACAGAGATGGAAGAAATCCGTTTTATTTTTTCCCATTTTTGAGAATTTGGTTTTTATCATTTTATGCAAATTTAACCCCAAGACAGTATATAAAGCAAAGAAATATAAACAATTTATGCAATAATAACTGAAAACTTTAATATTTTCATACCTTTAAACATATTTAAATGCAAAAACATGGCACCAGTTATTCTTGTGTCCAACAAAACATTCTTTTTTTGGGCAAAAACAAAAAAATACCAAAAGTTGTAATGAAATGATGAAAGAAAAAAAAAGAAAAAAATCGATCTTTAGACATACAAATCGATTTTTAGGAATTAATATGAGAATCGATTTCGAATCGGAAAAATTGTTTATTTCAAAACAGGCCTAGTTCATATATGTATACTGTAAATACACGTTTCCAAATACATATGTACACCAAGAAACATACAAGTCCAGCACCCCAGGGAACATACACCCATATATACATACATATATATGTGTATATATACATATACAGTATAAACATCCACAAAAACACATTTAAATACCCATATGTACATATATAAACAGAGCTGGTTGATCCTTGGACGTTGCTTCCTTTACACTCGGTTTGTATTTTGACGTGAACCATTTCTCTTAAATCATACGAGGATAATCTCTCGCCGACATCAGCAGGAGTCAAGAATGCTCCGGGGGAATGAAGGTGTGTGATTATCCACTTTAGTTGTCTTCAGTGGTCTGCCGGGTCTTTTAATGAGGCCCGCCGGCGTCTGGAGGAAATCTAGACGACACTTGAAGACATAAGCATGTGCAAAAGCCACATCTCAGGTCTGCCCGTCCGTTCGTAGAGTAAAACTTAGTGGAATACGCTGATATTGATTGCCAGTAAACTACTCAACTGTTCTGTCTCTCCTCTCACCCACAAAGCCTCTTTGGTTCAGGTGGACAGGGGAGTTAGAGGGAAATATACGGTGGCCGAGACCCGCCATTGCTGTAACGCTGCAAACAGAATCAAACTCTGCTGCAAATTAAAGAAACGCTTAGCAAATAAAATAAATGCTGCAAACAAAAAGAAACCCCGCTGCAAATAAAACAAACTCTGCTGCAAATAAAATAAAAAAATGATGCAAATAAAAAAGCCACAACGGAAGTGAATTACCGGGGACTATTTTTGCCGATGCACCGGTGTTTTTATGGCCTAATTAAAAATTACACGTAGCAACGTTGAACACTAACCTTTTCTCTTATTTTCTCGTTCGTTGTTCTTCTTATTCCTCGCTCTTCTTATTTCTTCCTTTTCACTTCTCTTTGTCTTCTTCTTCTCCTCTCACATAAAAACACCGGTGCATCAGCAAAAATAGTCCCCGGTAATTCACTTCCGTTGTGGCTTTTTTATTTGCGTCTTTTTTTTATTTCCAGCAGCGTTTATTATATTTGCAGCGTTTCTTTTATTTGCGTCGGCGTTTGTTTTTATTTGCAGCGTTTATTTTATTTGCAAAGCGTTTATTTAATTTGTAGCAGCATTTCATTTTATTTGCAGCGTTTATTTTATTTGCAGCAGTGTTTGTTTTTATTTGCTAAGCGTTTCTTTTATTTGCAGCGGCATTTGTTTCTGTTTGCAGCGTTTATTTTATTTACAAAGCGTTTATTTTATTTGCAGCGTTTATTTTATTTGCAAAGCATTTATTTTATTTGGAGCAGCATTTATTTTTATTTGCGGCGTTTCTTTTATTTTCAGCAATGGCGGGTCTCGGCAGACGTAGAAATAACCTTCCCCTCCTGTCCCTCACACAGAAGATAAAACACTATTAAAGAATAATATTAATATCAAATGATAAAGTAAGAGCTTTCCTATCGACCCATCCCCGTGCTTTTCTCATCACGAGGAGTTTGTGTGTAGTTTGAAGCTCTGAGACGAGTGCAGAGCATCAGACGAGGTTTGTCTGATATAACATTCCGTCTGTAGTCAAAGCTCCACTGAAGGTCTTTTTGTGTCTCGCTGCTTTTGAGAAGAGTCAGCATCTTGTTGTCTGGTGTTCTTTGACTTGTTTGATGAGGAAAACTGCTCTTTGGTAAGCTAACGGGCCGTGTGACGTTCGCTTCCCTCTGTTCACTTGGCAGCGAGCTCACGCTTTGAGCTCTTTTGTTTTGTGTTTTTTAAAGGCCATTGGAGCCGTCTCCGGAATAAACAAGTCCCAATGAAGCGTTTTATTAATCTTGTTGGGTCTAAATTCAGAATTTCCAGTCTCATGAAGGTGACTCTTTTTTTTTAACCTGGATAGATCCCCATGGTGATTTGTGTGAACTTAACGCTGTTTAGAGCAGGTTACCGTTAAGTCTTGTGACGACAACTTACAACTTACAAGAGGGTAAAAAGTGAATGAGTGCATTTCCAAAACGCCACATTACTAGTTCATACTGATTTTGCCTAAATACAGCAAAAAATACTAAATAATACTTAACTTTCTTCTATAAAAGGTTTTTTGCATACTTTTACCCATCATGTAATGCAAAAACACAACAGTCACAACATTTCTTTACATTCTTTCTTACATTTTTATCATTGAACCCTGACACAAATGGATGGATGGATGGATGGATGGATGAATGAATGAATGAATGAATGAATGAATGAATGAATGAATGGATGGATGGATGGATGGATGGATGGATGGATGAATGAATGAATGAATGAATGAATGAATGAATGAATGAATGAATGAATGAATGGATGGATGGATGGATGGATGGATGGATGGAGGATACATGGATTCAATTCAATTCAATTCAATTTTATTTATATAGCGTCTAATACAACAAAAGTTGTCTCTAGACGGTTTCCAGAGACCGAGAACATAAACTCTCGAGCAGTTATTACATAAACAATGGCAGGTAAAAACTCCCCTAGTGGGAGAAAAACCTTAAGCCAAACAGTGACAAGGAAAAACTCACCTTTAGGAGGGAAGAAACCTGGACCAGGACCTGGATCATAAGGGGAGACCCTCCTGCCGAGGGCCAGACTGGGGGGTCGGGGACGGCAGCAGCACAGCAGGCAGGTGGAAGCAGCAACGGGATGACCAGGGGTGGGGACCGCAGGCCAGCATGCAGCTCCTGAAGCTCCGGCCCAATCATCAAGCCCCAGGTTGGGGTTCAGGGTCGGGGAAAGGTTGAAAAGGGGCAGGGTCGGGGAGAGGAATCTTGATGGACAAACCTCTCCCCCGCCTGACCGGGCCGTTACCCTGCCCCTCTCACTCCCACGCTGCAGGTTCTGGTGTTGTACATTCAGAGATTCTCTTCGCCAACGGCAGAGGATGCTGCACCATGTACAAAAGAGAAAAAAGAGAGGAGAAGGGGGGGCAAGGACAAGAAACTACAGGAGCGACTCTACCACACTAGAGCTTACACTACCTAGAGATTTACCAACACCAGCTAGAGGTTTACTAAACACTAACTATAGGCTTTACTAAACAGAAAGGTTTTAAGTTTAGTTTTAAAGGTGGAGATGGTGTCAGCCTCCTTAACCCAGATTGGAAGTTGGTTCCATAGTAGTGGTGCCTGATAGCAGAACGCCCGCCCTCCAAATCTACATTTGGATACTCTAGGAACTATGAGTAAACCTGCACTCCGAGAACGGCGAGCTCTGCCAGGAACATAAGGCCCTATCAGGTCTTGTAAATACTGCGGAGCTAAGCCGTTTTGGGCTTTATACAAAAGTAATAAAATTTTAAATTGAATTCTGAATTTTACAGGTAGCCAATGGAGCGACGCTAACACTGGAGAGACGTGGTCTCTCCTGCTGATTCCTGTCAGCACTCGCGCTGCTGCATTCTGGATCAGCTGGAGCCTATTCAGCAAATTACTTGGACATCCTGCTAATAACACATTACAGTAATCTAGTCTAGAAGATACAAACGCTTGAACTAGTTTTTCTGCATCACTCTGCGAGAGGATTTTCCTAATCTTTGCAAAATTACGGAGATGGAAAAATGCTATTTTACAAACCTGATTGACATATGGTTTAAACGACAAATCCTGATCGAAAACAACAGCAAGGTTTCTCACAGTTGCACTGGAAGCCATCGCAACACCATCTAGTCCCTTCCTAAGCGCTCTGGACCAAGAATGATAACCTCTGTTTTATCTGAATTTAGAAGCAAGACATTTCTGGACATCTAGTCCTTGATGTCCCTTAAACATGCCTGAAGTTTAACTAACGGTTCTGTTTCATCCGGCTTCATAGACAAATAGAGCTGCGTATCATCAGCATAACAATGAAAGTGTATGCCGTGATTCTGGATTATACTTCCCAACGGCTGCATGTATAAACTGAACAAGATTGGCCCTAGCACTGAACCCTGCGGAACACCATAACAGACCCTTGACTGTTCTGAAGAAACCTCATGTACATGAACAAACTGGAACCTGTCAGATAGGTATGATTTAAACCAACATAGAGCTGTCCCTTTAATCCCAACAACATGCTCTAACCTGTGCAGTAAAATGCCATGATCTACAGTGTGGAATGGATAGAAGGATGGATGTATAGATGGATGGATGGATGGATGGATGGATGGATGGATGGATGGATGGATGGATGGATGGATGGATGGATGGATGGATGGATGGATGGATGGATGGATGGATGGATGACTCTGAGCCCAGACGTCCTGCAGAGGAAGCTCATTTTCAGCACTCGTATCTCGACCTCGTTCTTTCCGTCTCCACCCAGAGCTCGTGACCGAAGGTGAAGTAGAAACGTAGACCGACTTCTCGGCTCAGCTCCTTCAATCAGGTTTATTCATGCAAGTGAGACTCTCCTCCTTTCTCCTGCACACAGAGAGAACTTCCCTCCATTCTCTAGACCTGCTGAATCCTGTGCAGGGTCACGGGTTCAGCCGGAGGTTTCCCAGCTCATTACCGGCCAACGGGAGAGTAGAATAGTGCTTTAATTATATATATGGACTATATGCATTCTGTTGGGGGGTGAAACTGTAGCCACACACACACACACACACACACACACACACACACACACACACACACATACAATGAGAAGCTGCTATCAGTCTGAGAGAGAGAACATGTGTGGAGGCCGTGGCTTTAGTGGTTAAAGCTAGGGTCTACGATTTTACATATTGTAAATTTTTTATCAAAATCATTTATACGGTTGTTATGGCCCAATAGTGTTACCTATGAAATATGATTAGCAAAAAGAACCAAAAGAAAATATTTCTTCTATCTGCTGTAATCCTGCAAAGAAGTCAACCAATAGGCGCCATTCGGCCCGAACGGTGCCTATTGGTCAATCTTCTTGAATGTCAGTGATTGGATAGTCCTCGCCTACTCCCCACCTCCCAAAGTACGGCAACACCAAGGACATATTGAGCTTAGCTTAGCAGCTGTGGACATTTGAACGAGTAACATGGTATCTTACCTGTGATTCCATTGTTGTATCTTGGTGTTTTCTTGTTTTTCTCACGCAGACACGAACAAACACCAACACACAAGGCTCTGCGTTGTATTTGTTTTCCAATAGTGATTTAAATCCGGCGCCGCTTGTTTTTGGTCCTGCTGGCTCCCGTACCAGAGGCGGGAGCTTCATGTGAGGCAGAGCACAGGGGGGAGGGAGTTTATGTGGGGAGTAGGTGCCTTTTTTTCTTTTTTTTTTTAAACTCAAGATCGTAGACCAGTGGTTCCCAACCTTTTTTCCTTGTTCCCCCCTACTTGTGTCTAAGACCAGCCAGGCCCCCTGACCTGTATGTACTAGCACCAAAATAGTCTTTAATTGAAAAAATTAACATGAATTATGTTTTTCTGATACATTTCTCTTTGGTTTACTCTGTATACATATGACTTTGTTTTTCTCCAATGTCACCAATGTATAAAATACGCACAAAAGGACATAAAAATATTTCTGAAAAATGTCTCTTTTAATATGAGACCAACATTTTTTAAATTTTTCCTTTAACAACCTGCCGGAGTAGATTAAATGTTGAGTAATGATATAATAATAGGAATGAAATTATTTCCTGTGTTTGTCACCAGTGTATAAAAAACACAAAAAATATTCAAGACATTCATGAATTATTCCTAACAATGTCTTATGAATGACTCATTCGCTAATATAATTTTTACAACTGCATAATTTCAAAGCAGACAAAGTTTCCCGCCCCCCCAGAGATCTCTGGCGCCCCCCAGGGGGGCCCGGACCCCAGGTTGGGAGACACTGTCGTAGACCAGGGGTCGGCAAGTAAGTTTGGCCTCGGGCCAAATTTTTTCGGGGCAACTGAATGGTGGGCCAGAACATCACATCAATCAGGCGAAGCATGTTTTTTTTTCTACTAAACAAAACTTTTTTCCCCTTATCTATAGGCTACTAGTATTATTATACTATTATATCTTGTACAAAAAGTAATTTAAGAAAGTCATTAGTTTAAATAAAGTAACTTGAATTTGCTACAGACTGTTATTAGTGTGTTATTACTGCTTTAGCGCTACTCTGTGGCTGCGTCATGAAACCACTTATTACTAACTTGGTGATAATAATATTATTTTCTGTCAAGCTACTAACAAATGCAGTCCTTCTTTAAAATACACAGAACCACAAACACATGAAAAACCCATGACGCACCTATGAACAGTAGCACAGGGGACAGTCAGTACATGCACACGGAGCGAGTGAGAGGATATGCAAACAAGGCGGATTTTCCGACGTATTTTTACACATATAATGGACGTTTTACCATTTAAAAGACCAACAGCAAAACTCAAGGTAAGTTATCAGTTGTATTTTTCACAGTTTAAACCACAACAAATACGTCTTACCATTTCAACAGCTCCAGGAGTTTTGCCGGGAGTCTGTGCCTACGTTACTCCTGAATATTGGTGTGCACCTCTAATTAAGGCGCCCTATGCTACAGGTGACAGGGAACCAGTGGCGAAACTACCATATATGCAGACAATGCGACTGCATAGGGGCCCGCACGTGTCCAGGGCCCGCACGCGCAGGACCTGGGGACGTGCAGACTTTTTTTTTTTTTTTTTACATCAATGTTAGGGTACGCGGCGACGCGCACCGTACGGCGCGCGTCGCCGCGTACCCTACGCCGCGGAACCATAATTCAGGCTTGAGAGTTGAACTGTTGTCAGGAATTAATTAATGACTTTGCCAAGCGGAAGGCCCGGAAAGTCAAACTGTAATTGTAAGTAATGACCCATTATTATTAATATTTGTTATAGTGATAGTGTATCACTAGTTTGTTTGTGTTTATGCGTGTTTATGATGTTTTCATTTGTGGTGTGCCGCCGTGCCACCAAATTTCAATCTGTGCGCTGTGTGGGTTTATTCTCAGCTGTTGCCACTGCCGGTGTTCTGTCGCACACCGGCGCACTGTGTGCGTTATGCTGTTGGTTATATGTGCTATATATATGGGTTTTTTTTTTTAAACATATCTATCTGCGCTGTAGTTGTGTTAAGAGTTAAAGCTGTCAGTAGTGCCCGTTGTCATTTGAATGGTGATGCATCTGCTGTGAGATTGCGTCAATCACAGCGTGTCTGTTTTGCATTGTGATGGGCAGGGCCCGGTTTAATGATCTTGCATCGGGGCCCAGTGCTGAGTTGTTTCGCCACTGCAGGGAACTATACAGAATTGTGTGCGTCCGGAATCATGAAGATCCTACTTTTATTTTATTTTATCTTTTCTAAATAAAGGCTTTGAATTCTCTATGAAATTGTTGTTTTTGTGATAGTAAATAATAAAAAAAAAAAAATATATATATAAAAAAAAAATTATTTATCAAATTTTCAATGTCATCTGGCGGGCCAGATATTATTGGAGACGGGCCAATTTTGGCCCGCGGGCCGCCAGTTGCCGACCACTGTCGTAGACCGTAGCTTTATCTCCGACACACTGATGACCTGTCGATCAGCCATCACGCCCCCCCCCCCCGCCGCCGTAATGTCTCAGCGGTTCATCATCCCCACACACCTCTCCCACCTCGGCCCACTCTCATCTTCTCTTATTACCTGCAAACCCCCCGCCCCGTCTCCTCCTCACAATCACACACAAACACACACAAATGGGCTTCATTTCACAGCACATTGCCACTATTATTTGCCATTTTTACCGACGACCATAATCACGGAGACTGAGATGAGTATAGGTTGAAATCATCTCTCTGAAGTCAGATCGGCCTGCCCTCACTCCGTCTCTCCGTCTCCGCTTGTGTCTCCGTCTAATATATCCATCCTCTGTGTCTGTGTGAGTGTTGGACTTCCATCCCGACACAAAAAGCTTCTATGGAGGCTGCTGCTTTGAAATAATTTCCTTTTTCATGCATTTGCAATGTCAGAAGGTTTGACTTTCTTCAGTTCCATTGTTTACATCCAAATAATCAACATCACTGCAGAATAAGAGGTTTTTTTCCTTCAATATCAATACTGTAAATGTTGTTTTTGGCATCATGTTTATGGCTCCATGAAGTTAAAGCACATTCTAAAATAATAATAATTAAAGCTGCAAGCAGCGATGAACGGGCCCTCCATCTTGCATGTAGATTCTTCAGGCCTGGACATTTAGCGGATGGCAGAAAATATGGTCTATCAAATATCGACCAATCAGGAGAAGCGGCGGGGCTAATTTGCACCAATTATGGTCAAGGACTCAAAACCGAGTCAGATGACACCACCCACGAGTCTTTATATCAAACCATTCAAAAGTTATGGCAGAAAGTAGGAACTATCAAATATGGACCAATCAGATGAAGGGGGGGTGCACTTTTTGGCGTCTATCGTCGCCACGGTAACGCTTTTGACTGAGAAAAGTAATGCATGTCGTTGCAAGATGGAGACGCACATTTTGATGTATAACACACCTGGGTGCACGTTACGGTTCGGGCCACATTAACTGCCGAAGGAATGGCATAAATTGCGCCAAAATTACACGATTAATTCAAAATGGCCGACTTCCTGTTCGGTTTCGGCCATGTCGCCAAGAGACTTTTCTTTAAGTTGTGTACTGATACAGGTGTGTACCGATTTTCGTGCATGTACGTCAAACTGTATCGTGGGGCTTGAGGCACAAAGTTTTCTAGGGGGCGCTGTTGAGCCATTAGACCACGCACATTAATGAAAACCAGTAAATATCACATTTATCACCAGGCCTGGCTTGGTGCAAAATTTGGTGACTTTTGGGGCATGTTTAGGGGGAAAAAGGCCCTCCTTTCGTCGGAAAAATAAAGAAAAATTCCTACAGATACAATAGGGCCTTTGCACTGTCAGTGCTCGGGCCCTAATTACGGATTGGCCGTGAGCCTCGAGTTACAAATAAAAATTTGGGTTATTTTTTACTGCTTCTCAAACTCTACCAACCGACATCCGCACTCTAGACTTGACGAAAAAAGTGATTTCCAGTCCTCGCTTGTGTGCTCATATCTTGAAAAGTTTACATCTTAGGAAAAAACAGTTTGGGGTTTGGAGAGAGAAGAGAAGTTTTCCTCCGTTTTGAAGTTTGAATGGCATTTCTACGTGCAGGTATGAGAAATCTAGGTGACTTGGAAAAAAGGTGAATTTTGGCTTTTTTTTTACCTCCTCCCATCCACAGTGTGACATTCCGCGCCACACACATACATGGGATAATCTCCCCGCTAGTTTGGAAATTTGGAAATGTTTTTGCACTTTGTGCGAAAACTATTTGTGCGATCGCTCTGAAAATTCATAGGACTGTAGTTAAATTCAGGGCCTACAACTTTCTAAATCGGTTCAGAATTCTTTGAGTAACGGTGTGCGAGTGGTGAGGCCCCAAAGTTCTCCCAATGCATTCCCGATGGCCCAAAAAGCGCACGTTTTCGCACGTTGCGCAAAAACGTAAGCACCAATCGCTAATAAAAGTCATACCACTCGATTCCCGATTAGGGCGCACGTTTCTACGTTTTTACTTTTTTCACATTTTCTCAAAGCTGCAGGACAAGTTACGCGCCGAAGTTTATACGGAAGAATAAATAATAAGCCTGAGCAATAATAAGAGTGCCTCTTGCTGTGCCAGTACCTTGTTTGAATTGTAAAATGGGTTTGGCTAAATACAATCTTTGACTAAAACTAGACTAAAATGGTCCTGGACAATTCTGACTAAAATAAGACTAAAATGCTCAGACTTTTAGTCGACTGAAACTTGACACGACTAAATGGAGAATGAACGTGACTAAAACTAACAAAATCTAAAATGATAGCTCGACCCAAAGACTAGACTAAAACTAGAATTGAAACAGGCTGACAAAAACAACACTACCCACCACCCCGCGTTAGTTCTGTTTACATTAGACCTGACCCTAAGACCCTCGGAGGAGAGTTATTTGCTGGAGACGCTCCCCCACATCGGACAATGTAAAAAGGACATTGCCGGCAGACTTTTCACAAGAGCTCAAGTACAAGTACGCACAGTACTCGAGTTTTTAAAAAAAATCAGGGGGGATGGTGGATTTGATCATATGGGGACAGATAATTTGTGCTGATTACAAATAATATAATATATTACAAATAATAGCAGTGACCAAAACAGCTGCAGAAATACTGCAGGAATGACATAGCAGCAGTTAAATGCAGCCTTCTGTAAGCTTTAAATATCCACTGGGCTTACATCAAATACATCAAAACACAACAATAAAAAACACTTTTCTGAACTTATCAATATGACTCTGTCCTTCACAGGATAAGTAACATGGATCACTGCAAAAACTCTAAATCTTAACAGGAATATTTGTCTTATTTCTAGTTAAAATGTCTCATTTTAGTAAAAAAAATCTCAAAAAAATCTCATTACACTTAAAACAAGACTCATCACTGGAAAAAAACAACAATTTTCACATGTTTCAAGTAGATTTTCACTTGAAATAAGTAGAAAAATCTGCCAGTGGAACAGGATTTTTTTGCTTGTAATAAGAAGATAAATCTTGTCCCACTGGCAGATTTTTCTACTTATTTCAAGTGAAAATTTACTTGAAAAAGGTGAAAATTGTCAAATAAGTTATTTTTCTGGTGTTATTTTTCTGGTGATAACTCTAAATGTTGAAATAGCAGTAAAACCACATTCATTGATGAAATGACATAAGGGATGGAAAGGAGGGATGGCAGTTTTACAGGGGGGATGATTTGGACCGTTTTTATTTCCAGGGGGGATGCCATCCCCCCTCAACTCCAGTACTGAGTACGCACCACCCTGCTGGAGCGGACACAAAATTCTGAGAATAAAAGAGCAAGAACTGTAGAAAAATGTACTCTTCATATGCCCTTAATGTCTTATTTGACCTGCATAAAACAAGTTGGCGACAGTTTAAAGGTTTTCAAGTTTCCAGCGTAGAAAATGAATATCCTTCATGTTTCAGTACATTACACCATCAGCCTCTTTTCTTTCCACCGTTCTGATCAGTGAGCTATGTCAGCACTGACCTCATCTCTACTGGAAATAGTCAGAGAAAGAAATAATTATATTGTATATTATACTTCACCTCGAGCACGAGGACCCAAACGGGTGTAAAGAAAATAGCTGGATGGATAATTATTCATCTTCTACTATTTGATCCATTGATTTGGAATCTAACTCCATAAAAAAAGCATGAAAATGAGGGGAATGAAATAAAGTATACTTCACAAATAAAAGGAAAATGTTAGGAAAGAAAAACCTAAACATGAAGTAAAACATTTAGAAAAGATGATGGAAGTAATGAGGATGAGAGGACGAAAAATCTAGAGGAGAAAGGATGAATTAACCCTTGTGCTGTCTTCGGGTCAAGGAAGGAGGAAGGGAAGAAGGGAGGAAAGAAGGGAGGAAGAAAAGAAGGAAGGATGGGAGAAAAGAAGAAAGGAAGGAAAGAAGGGAGAAAAGAAGGAATGAAGGAAAGAAGGGAGGAAAGAAGGAAGGAAGGAAGGTAGAAAAGAAGGAAGGAAGGAAAGAAGGAAGGAAGGAAGGTAGAAAAGAAGGAAGGAAGGAAAGAAGGAAGGAAGGTAGAAAAGAAGGAAGGAAGGAAGGAAGGAAGGAAGGAAGGAAGGAAGGAAGGAAGGAAGGAAGGAAGGAAGGAAGGAAGGAAGGGAGAAAAGAAGGAAGGAAGGGAGGAAAGAAGGGAGCAAGGAAGAAAGGAAGGAAGGAAGGAAGGGAGGAAGGAAGGAAGGAAGGAAGGAAGGAAGGAAGGAAGGAAGGAAGGAAGGAAGGAAGGAAGGAAGGAAGGAAGGAAGGAAGGAAGGAAAGGAGAAAAGAAGGAAGGAAGGAAGGAAGGAAGGAAGGAAGGAAGGAAGGAAGGAAGGAAGGAAGGAAGGAAGGAAGGAAGGAAGGAAGGAAGGAAGGAAGGAAGGGAAAAAGAAGGAAAGAAGGGAGAAAAGAAGGAAGGAAGGGAAAAAAGAAGGAAGGAAGGAAGGAAGGAAGGAAGGAAGGAAGGAAGGAAGGAAGGAAGGAAGGAAGGAAGGAAGGAAGGAAGGGAGAAAGGAAGGAAGGAAGGAAGGAAGGAAAGAAGGAAGGAAGGAAGGAAGGAAGGAAGGAAGGAAGGAAGGAAGAAAAGAAGGAAGGAAGGGAGGAAAGAAGGAAGGAAGGAAGGAAGGAAGGAAGGAAGGAAGGAAGGAAGGAAGGAAGGAAGGAAGGAAGGAAGGAAGGAAGGAAGGAAGGAAGGGAGAAAAGAGGACAGGAAAAGGAAGGAGAGAGCAGGAGGAAAGAAGGAACAGGAGAATTAGGTCATTTTGACCCAAAGACAGTAGAATTAAAAGAAGATGATGATGATCCAGGAAGGAAAAATGTGCAACAGAACATCAGTTTTATTATAAATCCACGTATAGGTGGAATAGAGGGACTTTCTTTTGAGGTGTCATTGCAGGACTGAATAGAAATACAACTTTTCTTCCAAAAGGGAGACAATCTTCTCTCCAGTGATGGATGTGATGGTTGCTGTAATTTAGCTCCTGGCCCGGGGAGGAACACGGCGCCACAGCTAGGTCATCAGAAAGCAGCGCTTTACCAAAATGCCACCGAGATTATTTCTCGATTCGGGTTGTTGAAAAACTGGCCGGCAGAAGGGAAAAAAGTGAAAAAGAGAACCCGAGACAAAAGTTGACACTAGGTGGAAATGGGACGACATTCTCACTCCCATCATCTCACAAACTGACATTTGAAACTTTCAATTTCAGTAAACTTTCCTGTTTTATTTTAATGAAAACTTCAAAGTTTAGGTCAGTTTCAGGAAAATACCTCTATTCAGCGTAAATATGTCCCATGACGATGTATATCCCGTGTTAGAATGCATAACTCCTGCTTCTGCAGCAACTTTCTACGTGGTTACCATGGCGATCGGTCATTAATATCACGATGCTGCCTCTGGCAGGATCTATTTGACCATTAAGGAACATCTAAACGGGTATTAAATCGTAACACCAATAGATTTTTTTAATTTAAAAACACCAATAGATAGTTGTGAAAGTATAGACAGAATTTTAGCCTGTGAGAATATAAAAGATAAGCAACGTTCGAAAATGGAAACCAAAGCAGGATTTACATACAGACCAAAAGTTTGGACACACTTCCCCATTTGTTTGAATGAGAAGGTATGTCCAAACTTTTGGTCTGTACTGCATGTATATATATATATATATATATATATATATATATATATATATATATATATATATATATATATATATATATATATATATATATATATATATATATATATATATATATACATATATATGTATATAAATATCGATTCTTATGTCTAAAGATGGTGACAGAATAGTTTAGACAAGCTAAAATGATTTGTTTACTGCAGGAGCTGTTGCAATTTTTTGCACTTTAAATATTTAATATTTAATATTTAATTTAAATATTTATTTCTTAGTTATTTCACAATAATTATGGTGAAATTATTATTTCACTAGTTATTTTACAGTCATATAATTCAGGCAACAGCTCAAAAAACTTTTTTAATAACACTAACCCAATCGATATCGGAATCGAATCGGATCGAATCTTCCTTCCTTCCTTCCTTCCTTCCTTCCTTCCTTCCTTCCTTCCTTCCTTCCTTCCTTCCTTCCTTCCTTCCTTCCTTCCTTCCTTCCTTCCTTTCTCCCTTCCTTCTTTCCTCCCTTCTTTCCTTCATTCCTTCTTTTCTCCCTTCCTTCCTTCTTTCCTTCCTTCTTTCCTCCCTTCCTCCCTTCCTTCTTTTCTCCCTTCCTTCCTTCTTTTTTGCTTCCTTCCTTCCTTCCTTCCTTCCTTCCTTCCTTCCTTCTTTTCTCCCTCTCTTCTTTTTTCCCTTCTTTTCTCCCTTACTTCCTTCTTTTCTTTCTTCCTTCCTTCCTTCCTTCCTTCCTTCCTTCCTTCCTTCCTTCCTTCCTTCCTTCCTTCTTTCCTTCATTCCTTCTTTTCTCCCTTCCTTCCTTCCTTCCTTCCTTCTTTTCTCCCTCCCTTCTTTTTTCCCTTCTTTTCTCCCTTACTTTCTTCTTTCCTTCCTTCCTTCCTTCCTTCCTTCCTTCCTTCCTTCCTTCCTTCCTTCCTTCCTTCCTTCCTTCCTTCCTTCCTTCCTTCCTTCCTTCCTTCCTTCCTTCCTTCCTTCTTATTTTCCTTCTTGATAATCGATTCTGAATCTTAAGAATCGGAATCAAATCGATTCTTGACATTTGAATCGATACCCAGCCCTCGAAATTGCAATAATGTTAAAAACACTATAACAAAGAAGTAGAAAAAAAAAAGTAAAGGATGATGGCTCGTATTAAAAAAAGGCAGTTTGTTCCGAACGTAGCAGACTGAGCCACCGGAAAAGAGAAAGAAAACAGACGTCAAAAAGAGACTTTACCCCAAAAAGGTTGAGAACCACTGGTCTGAATGGTCTTCTTCATTTTTGGTCCGGAGCACAAGGAAACCAAACCCTCTGAAGATGAAATTCCGCTTTGACGGTCCCTTTACGCTCCAACAGTCCTCTTTCCTTTAATATTCTACTCATTTTATGCACTGTAGAAGAAGAACTATGCAAATCTGTGCCAAACTGAGAGGGATGTTTAATATATTCTTCAATATTACAATGATTTGTATTATGTATTTGCTTTAGTGGCAGCTCTGTGTCTATGTTTGCTCCTCGGAGTCCGTGTTTCACCCCTGACAGTCGGCCGTGTTGCTGTTCGCTAACCTCACATGGGGTGACACCACATCTTACATCTGCTGCTGCAGTAAAGGGAGACAGATCTGCATCTAGTTGAAATCCCTCCCCAGGGATCCGGGGCACAAAGGCACGGCCTTAAGCTCGGGTGTAAATGCTCCCAGGATGCACCTGGGGACGCGTCGCGAGCCGATGACTCAGACCATTGGGAGGTGGTCACGGCCAACTCACCACATTCTGTGGAGTGTTAACACACCGTGTTCAGGGCCACGTTTGAAAGACCGTCTGCATAACTGGCATCTTCTGTCTCGTCTGAAGGACAGACTCATTTGAGGAACAACAGAGTCATATTGAATAATGAAACTACGACGGGAGCCGTTACAACAACACAGCCACATCACCGTGGAAGCAGAAGGGAATATTTCTAAGTTTTTGGACGGCGGTTGTTGCATGTGTGTGGTTCATCCTTTAACTGTAGCTGGTTGAAAAGAATGTTCTTTCTATTTCCTGTTGATGAGGCATCCTTTTGTGCTTTTCTTCTTCCTCCAAGTAAGAAAAAACAGGTGAAAAATAATCTAAATGTTCATGTCTATTTCGGGTCGGGAAGTGAGATCTGCCCTAAATTGTGTGTTTTGAGTTCCTACCCGGACAATTGTGCTTTGTCCAATAAGGGATAAAAAAGGGTTGACCTACAGTATGCTGACTACAAGTTAGACGATCAATAGCCTTATAATAATAGCCTAGAGTTAATGGTCCAACCTGAGGCCTCTGGCTGAGACATCTAACGTCATGCCTGGCTCTAGAAAAACTCACCTACTGTGTCAAGAAAAAGCCCTTTGAATTTGATGATATATGGGCAAAGTTCTTAGCTTTTCTTAAAAATGGTGATATTGATGAGGATATAGATGAAGCATGAATATACGGTGAGGTGACCTGAAGAGGCATCGTGGAGATAAATTACACATTTTAATTATGCCTCTTTTATCTATTATTTTATCTATTTAGTTAAATTTGATATTTAATGGTTTGCATTAATGGGCCTGGAAAAATGGCGTACATGCACGAAAAATTGGTACACACCTGTATCATGTCGCAACTTAAAGAAAAGTCTCTTGGCGCCATGGCCGAAACCGAACAGGAAGTCGGCCATTTTGAATTAATCTTGTCATTTTGGCGCAATTTATGCCATTACTTCGGCAGTTAATACGGCCCGAACTGTAACGTGCACCCAGGTGTGTTATACATCAAAATGTATGTCTCGATCCTGCGACGACGCGCATTACTTTTCTCTTTCAAAAGTGTTACCGTGGCGACGCTGGATGCGAAAAAGCGCGCGTCCCCTTCATCTGATTGGTCCATATTTGATAGTTCTCCAAAAGTCACCAAATTTTACATGCAAGCCAGGCCTGGTGATACATTTGATATTTAATGGTTTGCATTAATGGGAGTGGCCTAACGGCTCAACAGCGCCCCCTAGAATACTATTCTCTGCCATAACTTTTGAATGGTTTGACATAAAGAGTCGTGGGTGGTGTCATCGGACTCGGTATAGAGTGCTTGACCATAATTGGTGAAAATTAGCACCGCCCCTTCTTCTGATTGGTTGTCCCTATTTCCTGCTATAACATTTGAATGGTTTGACATAGGAAGTCGTGGGTGGTGTCATTTCTGATATTCTTATGGGGGCGGTGGCCGTGAGTGCGAGGGCCCGTTCATCGCTGCTTGCAGCTTTAATTAGGGCCCGAGCACTTGCAGTGCGAAGGCCCTATTGTATTTGCAGGAATTTTTATTATTATTAGGGCCCGAGCACTTGCAGTGCGAAGGCCCTATTGTATTTGCAGGAATTTTTATTATTATTATTTTTTTTTTTCTTCTGACAAAGTGATGGCCTTTTTGCCCCCCTTAACATGCCCAAAAAGTCACCAAATTTTGCACCCAAGTCAGGCCTGGCGAAAAATTTGATATTTAATGGTTTGCATTAATGGGCGTGGCCTAACGGCTCAACAGCGCCCCCTAGAAAACTTTGTGCCTCAAGCCCCACGATACGGTTTGACGTACATGCACGAAAATCGGTACACACCTGTATCATGGGACAACTTAAAGAAAAGTCTCTTGGCGTCATGCCCGAAACCGAAGAGGAAGTCGGCCATTTTGAATTCATCGTGTCACTTTGGCGCAATTTATGCCATTACTTCGGCAGTTAATTCAGCCCGAACCGTAACGAGCACCCAAGTGTGTTATACATCAAAATGTGCGTCTCCATCCTGCGACCACACGCATTACTTTTCTCTTTCAAAAGCGTTACCGTGGCGACGCTAGACGCCAAAAAGCGCGTCCACCCTTCATCTGGTTGGTTCAGACAGAAAAAACTTTGCGCCTCAAGCCCCATAATACGGTTTGACGTACATGAACGAAAATCGGTACACACCTGTATCATGTCGCAACTAAAAGAAAAGCCTCTTGGCGCCATGGCCGAAACCGAACAGGAAGTCGGCCATTTTGAACATTCTGAATTAATCGCGTAATTTTGGAGCAATATATGCCATTCCTTCGAGAATGAATTCAGCCCGAACCGTATCGTGAACCCAGATGTGATATACATAAAAATGTGCGTCTCCATCCTGCGACTACACGCATTACTTTTCTCTTTCAAAAGTGTTACCGTGGCGACGCTAGACGCCAACAAGCCCACCCCCCCTTCATCTGATTGGTCCATATTTGATAGTTCCCCAAAAGGCACCAAATTTGGCATGCAAGCCAGGCCTGGCGATAAATTTGATATTTCATGGTTTGCATTAATGGGCGTGGCAAAATGGCTCAACAGCGCCCCCCGGAAAACTTTGTGCCTCAAGCCCCACAATACGGTTTGACGTACATGCACGAAAATCGGTACACACCTGTATCATGGGACAACTTAAAGAAAAGTCTCTTGGAGCCATGGCCGAAACCGAACAGGAAGTCAGCCATTTTGAATTAATTGTGTAATTTTGGCGCAATTTATGCCATTCCTTCGGCAGTTAATTCAGCCCGAACCGTAACGTGCACCCAGGTGTGTTATACACCAAAATGTGCGTCTCCATCGTGCGACTACATGCATTACTTTTCTCTTTCAAAAGTGTTACCGTGGCGATGCTAGACGCGAAAAACCACACCCACCCTTCATGTGATTGGTCCATATTTGATAGTTCTCCAAAAGTCACCAAATTTTGCATGCAAGCCAGGCCTGGCGGTAAATGTGATATTTCATGGTTTGCATTAATGGGCGTGGCCTAACGGCTCAACAGCGCCCCCTAGAATACTTTTCTCTGCCATAACTTTTGAATGGTTTCACATAGAGAGTCGTGGGTGGTGTCATGGGACTCTGTAATGAGTCCTTAAGCTTCGTTGGCCTTAATTAGCCCCGCCCCTTCTTCTGATTGGTTGTCCCGATTTTCTGCTATAACTTTTGAATGGTTTGACATAGAGAGTCGTGGGTGGTGTCATCAGATTATTTATGGAGTCCTTGACCTTCCTTGGCCTGAATTAGCCCCGCCCCTTCTTCTGATTGGTTGTCCTTTTTTTATAATAAAATCGCCGCGAGCCGCCAGTTGCTCTCGCGCTGACTCCCGCTTCCTGATTCAAACGTCTGCCGGCCCCGCCCCCCGACCAATCAGTGGCGAGTAGGGTGATGACGGCCCCGCCCCCCGACCAATCACTGGCGAGTAGGGTGATGACGGCCCCGCCCCCCGACCAATCGGCTCCCTGTAATGTGGTGACCTCAGAAATATTCCCGGCTCAGCCTAGTTACAACCTTGGCAGAATGGTTACAGAAAAAGTAATAATTAAAATAGTAGGGTTTTACTAATATTTATAACTTACAAATATTTTAAAACATTTGGAAAAAAAAGTTCCAGACATTTTATCGCTATGTTGGTCTGTCCTAAGCCAGTAGGTCAAATGAAAGGAGTAGCTGACACTTAGCTCAGCCAGATAATTGCAGTCTTTGGTGCCAGAGGTCGCGAGTTCAAGCCTGGCTATATGCCGAAATTTTTGTCAGCAATTTTTGTGTTTTTTTTACATCAAAATGTTCGTCTCTGTCCTGTGACGACGCACATTACTTTTTTCTTTCAAAAGTGTTACCGTGGCGACGCTAGACGCGAAAAAGCGCTCGTCCCCTTCATCTGATTGGTTCATATTTGATAGTTCTCCAAAAGTCACCAAATTTTGCATGCAAGCCAGGCCTGGCGATACATTTGATATTTCATGGTTTGCATTAATGGGAGTGGCCTAACGGCTCAACAGCGCCCCCTAGAATACTATTCTCTGCCATAACTTTTGAATGGTTTGACATAAAGAGTCGTGGGTGGTGTTATGGGGCTAGGTATTGAGTCCTTGACCTTCATTGGCCTGAATTAGCCCCGCCCCTTCTTCTGATTGGTTGTCCCGATTTTCTGCCATAACTTTTGAATGGTTTGACATAGAGAGTCGTGGGTGATGTCATCAGACTCTGTATGGAGTCCTTGACCTTCATTGACCTGAATTAGCCCTGCCCCTTCTTCTGATTGGTTGTTCCTTTTTTCTGCTATAACTTTTGAATGGTTTGACATAGAGAGTCGTGGGTGGTGTCATTTCTGATATGCTTATGGGGGGCGGTGGACGTGAGTGCGAGGGCCCGTTCATCGCTGCTTGCAGCTTTAATTATTATTATTATTTTTCTTCTGACAAAGTGATGGCCTTTTTGCCCCCCTTAACATGCCCAAAAAGTCACCAAATTTTGCATCCTAGTCAGGCCTGGCGAAAAATTTGATATTTAAAGGTTTGCATTAATGGGCGTGGCAAAATGGCTCAACAGCGCCCCCTTGAAAACTTTGTGCCTCAAGCCCCACGATACGATTTGACGTACATGCACGAAAATCAGTACACACCTGTATCATGGGACAACTTAAACAAAAGTCTCTTGGGGTCATGCCCGAAACCGAACAGGATGTCGGCCATTTTGAATTAGTCGTGTCATTTTGGCGAAATTTATGCCATTCCTTCGAAAGTTAATTCAGCCCGAACCGTAACGTGCACCCAGGTGTGTTATACATCAAAATGTGCGTCTCCATCCTGCGACAACACGCATTACTTTTCTCTTTCAAAAGCGTTACCGTGGCGGCGCTAGACGCCAAAAAGCGCGCCCACCCTTCATCTGATTGGTTCAACAGAAAAAACTTTGTGCCTCAAGCCCCATAATACGGTTTGACGTACATGAACGAAAATCGGTACACACCTGTATCATGTCGCAACTAAAAGAAAAGTCTCTTGGCGCCATGGCCGAAACCGAACAGGAAGTCGGCCATTTTGAACATTCTGAATTAATTGCGTAATTTTGGAGCAATATATGCCATTCCTTCGAGAGTTAATTCAGCCCGAACCGTATCGTGAACCCAGATGTGTTATACATCAAAATGTGCGTCTCCATCCTGCGACTACACGCATTACTTTTCTCTTTCGAAAGTGTTACCGTGGCGATGCTAGACGCCAACAAGCGCACCCCCCCTTCATCTGATTGGTCCATATTTGATAGTTCCCCAAAAGGCACCAAATTTGGCATGCAAGCCAGGCCTGGCGATAAATTTGATATTTCATGGTTTGCATTAATGGGCGTGGCAAAATGGCTCAACAGCGCCCCCCGGAAAACTTTGTGCCTCAAGCCCCACAATACGGTTTGACGTACATGCACGAAAATCGGTACACACCTGTATCATGTCGCAACTTAAAGAAAAGTCTCTTGGAACCATGGCCGAAACAAAACAGGAAGTCAGCCATTTTGAATTAATTGTGTAATTTTGGCACAATTTATGCCATTCCTTCGGCAGTTAATTCAGCCCGAACCGTAACGTGCACCCAGGTGTGTTATACACCAAAATGTGCGTCTCCATCGTGCGACACAACGCATTACTTTTCTCTTTCAAAAGTGTTACCGTGGCGACGCTAGACGCGAAAAAGCGCACCCACCCTTCATCTGATTGGTCCATATTTGATAGTTCTCCAAAAGTCACCAAAATTTGCATGCAAGCCAGGCCTGGCGATAAATGTGATATTTCATGGTTTGCATTAATGGGCGTGGCCTAACGGCTCAACAGCGCCCCCTAGAATACTTTTCTCTGCCATAACTTTTGAATGGTTTCACATAGAGAGTCGTGGGTGGTGTCATGGGACTCTGTAATGAGTCCTTAAGCTTCGTTGGCCTTAATTAGCCCCGCCCCTTCTTCTGATTGGTTGTCCCGATTTTCTGCTATAACTTATGAATGGTTTGACATAGAGAGTCGTGGGTGGTGTCATCAGATTCTTTATGGAGTCCTTGAACTTCATTGGCCTGAATTAGCCCCGCCCCTTCTTCTGATTGGTTGTCCTTTTTTTATAATAAAATTGCCGCGAGCCGCCAGTCGCTCTCGCGCTGACTCCCGCTTCCTGATTCAAACGTCTGCCGGCCCCGCCCCCCGACCAATCAGTGGCGAGTAGGGTGATGACGGCCCCGCCCCCCGACCAATCAGTGGCGAGTAGGGTGATGACGGCCCCGCCCCCCGACCAATCAGCTGCCTGTAATGTGGTGACTTCAGAAATATTCCCGGCTCAGCCCGGTTACAACCTTGGCAGAATGGTTACAGAAAAAGTAATAATTTAAATAGTAGGGTTTTACTAATATTTATAACTTACAAATATTTAAAAAATTAGGAAAAAAAAGTTCCAGACATTTTATCGCTATGTCGGTCTGTCCTAAGCCAGTAGGTCAAATGAAAGGAATAGATGAGACTTAGCTCAGCCAGATTATTGCGGTCTTTGCTGCCAGAGGTCTAGAGTTCAAGCCTGGCTTGATATGCCAAAATTTTTGTCAGCAATTTTTGTGTTTTTTTTACATCAAAATGTTCGTCTCTGTCCTGTGACGACGCACATTACTTTTCTCTTTCCCCTTCTTCTGATTGGTTGTCCCGATTTTCTGCCATAACTTTTGAATTTGAGTGGAGTTTGCGCGCGCAGCTCCCGCGGGGGGAGGGGCTGATGTTCAGCGCGGCCGCCATCTTGGTCGAGGCGCCGCATTGACTGCCTGAGAACGTCGGGCGTGGCCGCCATCTTGGATCGGTATCGCTTTAACTCTAGAGCGTTCACTTCTATTGTGGAAGGAGGTGTCTGCATAAGTAAAATAACTATAACTCACTTGATTTTCAACCGATTTTCACGCGGTTTGCTTTGTTACAAACGGCAGACATGTAGCTATGATACAGGATGCTTGATGTACGTTAAATATGCAAGCTTTCATGCTAAAATACGTTCTGCAGGTAGTCACACTTCAGGTATACACACACACACACACACACACACATATATATATATATATATATACACACACACACACACACACACACACACACACACACACACACAATATACACAATACAAAATACAGTATAGCATATTAATGAATGTATTAATATATTTGAATAACAGACATAACAAGCTTAAAAACAAAAAACATAACGGATGACAGCATACAATTGTCACAATGGAGAAAAAAAAGAAACATTTGGAAGGAGTGTGTGTGTGAGGAATTGTATATTAGTGTTATAAATTGAAATTATATAATAATGCAATCGCTATGATATATAATTTTACAATATAATACAGTCAAAAATATATGAAATGAAGCAACATACAATAATAACAATAATACAATATGCTATATTACTGGGTACGCTAATATGAAATAACAACATGTAATATAATATGGTATAATAGATTAATATAATATCATACATTCTGGACCATGAGATACAGCTGTACTGTATGATCGTCGTTCATTTGAGTGATCTGATTTTTTTTTTCATGGTTTGCATTAATGGGCGTGTCCTCACGGCTCAACAGCGCCCCCAAGAATACTTTTCTCTGCCATAACTTTTGAAAGGTTTGACATAGAGAGTCGTGGGTGGTGTCATGGGACTCGGCATTGAGTCCTTGACCATAATTGGTGACAATTAGCCCAGTCCCTTTTTCTGATTGGTTGTCCCTATTTTCTGCTTTAACTTTTGAATGTTTTGACATAGAGAGTCGTGGGTGGTGTCATGGGACTCTGTAATGAGTCCTTGATCTTCTTTGCCCTGAATTAGCCCCGCCCCTTCTTCTGACTGGTCGTCCCTTTTTTCTGCTATAACTTTTGAAGGGTTTGACATAGGAAGTCGTGGGTGGTGTCATTTCTGATATGCTTATGGGGGGCGGTTGACGTGAGTGCGAGGGCCCGTTCATTGCTGCTTGCAGCTTTAATTATTTTTTTTTTTTTTTTTCTTCTGACAAAGTGATGGCCTTTTTGCCCCCCTTAACATGCCCAAAAAGTCACCAAATTTTGCACCCAAGTCAGGCCTGGCGAAAAATTTGATATTTAATGGTTTGCATTAATGGGCGTGGTAAAATGGCTCAACAGCGCCCCCTTGAAATCTTTGTGCCTCAAGCCCCACGATACGGTTTGACGTACATGCACGAAAATCGGTACACACGTGTATCATGGGACAACTTAAAGAAAAGTCTCTTGGCGTCATGCCTGAAACCGAACAGGAAGTCGGCCATTTTGAATTAATCGTGTCACTTTGGCGCAATTTATGCCATTCCTTCGAGAGTTAATTCAGCCCGAACCGTATCGTGAACCCAGGTGTGTTATACATCAAAATGTGCGTCTCCATCCTGCGACTACACGCATTACTTTTCTCTTTCAAAAGTGTTACCGTGGCGACGCTAGACGCCAACCAGCGCACCCCCCCTTCATCTGATTGGTCCATATTTGATAGTTCCCCAAAAGGCACCAAATTTGGCATGCATGCCAGGCCTGGCGATAAATTTGATATTTCATGGTTTGCATTAATGGGCGTGGCAAAATGGCTCAACAGCGCCCCCCGGAAAACTTTGTGCCTCAAGCCCCACAATACGGTTTGACGTACATGCACGAAAATCGCTACACACCTGTATCATGGCACAACTTAAAGAAAAGTCTCTTGGAGCCATGGCCGAAACCGAACAGGATGTCGGCCATTTTGAATAAATTGTGTCATTTTGGCGAAATTTATGCCATTCCTTCAGCAGTTAATTCAGCCCGAACCGTAACGTGCACCCAGGTGTGTTATACATCAAAATGTGCGTCTACATCCTGCGACACCACGCATTACTTTTCTCTTTCAGAAGTGTTACTGTGGCGACGCTAGACGCCAAAAGGCGCGCCCGCCCTTCATGTGATTGGTCCATATTTGATAGTTCTCCAAAAGTCACCAAATTTTGCACGCAAGCCAGACTTGGCGATAAATTTGATATTTCATGGTTTGCATTAATGGGCGTGGCCTAACGGCTCAACAGCGCCCCCTAGAATACTTTTATCTGCCATAACTTTTGAATGGTTTGACATAGGAAGTTGTGGGTGGTGTCATGGGACTCTGTAATGAGTCTTAAGCTTCGTTGGCCTTAATTAGCCCCGCCCCTTCTTCTGATTGGTTGTCCCGATTTTCTGCTATAACTTTGGAATGGTTTGACATAGGGAGTCGTGGGTGGGGTCATCAGATTCTTTATGGAGTCCTTGACCTTCATTGGCCTAAATTAGCCCCGCCCCTTCTTCTGATTGGTTGTCCCGATTTTCTGCTATAACTTTTGAATGGTTTGACATAGGAAGTCGTGGGTGGTGTCTTTTCTGATATGCTTATGGGGGGCGGTGGCCGTGAGTGCGAGGGCCCGTTCATCGCTGCTTGCAGCTTTAATTAGGGCCCGAGCACCTTCAGTGCGAAGGCCCTATTGTATCTGTAGGAATTATTTGTATTTTTTTTATTATTAGGGCCCGAGCACCTTCAGTGCGAAGGCCCTATTGTATCTGTAGGAATTATTTGTATTTTTTTTATTATTATTAGGGCCCGAGCACCTTCAGTGCGAAGGCCCTATTGTAATTGCAGGAATTATTCTTCTTCTTCTTATTATTGTTCTGACAAAAGGAAGGCCTTTTTGCCCCCCTAAAAGTGCCCAAAAAGTCACCAAATTTTGCATGCAAGCCAGGCCTGGCGAAAAATTTGATATTTAATGGTTTGCATTAATGGGCGTGGCCTAATGGCTCAACAGCGCCCCCTAGAAAACTTTGTGCCTCAAGCCCCACAATGCGGTTTGTCGTACATGCACGAAAATCGGTACACACCTGTATCATGGCACAACTTAAAGAAAAGTGTCTCGGCGTCATGTCGAGAAACCGAACAGGAAGTCGGCCATTTTGAATTAATGGCGTCATTTTGGCGAAATTGATGCCTTCCTTCGGCAGTTAATACGGCCCGAACCGTAACGTGCACCCAGGTGTGTTATACATCAAAATGTGCGTCTCCATCCTGCGACTACGCGCATTACTTTTCTCTTTCAAAAGCGTTACCGTGGCGACGCTAGACGCCAAAAAGTGCGCCCACCCTTCATCTGATCGGTTCAGACAGAAAAAACTTTGCGCCTCAAGCCCCATAATACGGTTTGACGTACATGAACGAAAATCGGTACACACCTGTATCATGTCGCAACTTAAAGAAAAGTCTCTTGGTGCCATGGCCGAAACCGAACAGGAAGTCGGCCATTTTGAACATTCTGAATTAATCGCGTAATTTTGGAGCAATATATGCCATTCCTTCGAGAATTAATACGGCCCGAACCGTATCGTGAACCCAGATGTGTTATACATCAAAATGTGCGTCTCCATCCTGCGACTACGCGCATTACTTTTCTCTTTCAAAAGTGTTACCGTGGCGACGCTAGACGCCAACAAGCGCACCCCCCCTTCATCTGATTGGTCCATATTTGATAGTTCCCCAAAAGGCACCAAATTTGGCATGCAAGCCAGGCCTGGCGATAAGTTTGATATTTCATGGTTTGCATTAATGGGCGTGGCAAAATGGCTCAACAGCGCCCCCCGGAAAACTTTGTGCCTCAAGCCCCACAATACGGTTTGATGTACATGCACGAAAATCGCTACACACCTGTATCATGGCACAACTTAAAGAAAAGGCTCTTGGAGCCATGGCCGAAACCGAACAGGAAGTCGGCCATTTTGAAATCTGATTGGTCCATATTTGATAGTTCTCCAAAAGTCACCAAATTTTACATGCAAGACAGACTTGGCGATAAATTTGATATTTCATGGTTTGCATTAATGGGCGTGGCCTAACGGCTCAACAGCGCCCCCTAGAATACTTTTCTCTGCCATAACTTTTGCATGGTTTGACATGGGAAGTCGTGGGTGGTGTCATTTCTGATATGCTTATGGGGGGCGGTGGCCGTGAGTGCGAGGGCCCGTTCATCGCTGCTTGCAGCTTTAATTATTATTCTTATTATTTTTCTGACGAAAGGAGGGCCTTTTTGCCCCCCTAAACGTGCCCAAAAAGTCACCAAATTTTGCACCCAAGCCAGGCCTGGCGAAAAATTTGATATTTAATGGTTTACATTAATGGGCGTGGTAAAATGGCTCAACAGCGCCCCCTTGAAAACTTTGAGCCTCAAGCCCCACGATACGGTTTGACGTACATGCACGAAAATCGGTACACGCCTGTATCATGACGTAACTTAAAGAAAAGTCTCTGGGCGTCATGTCGAGAAACCGATCAGGAAGTCGGCCATTTTGAATTAATCGTGTCATTTTGGCGAAATTTATGCCTTCCTTCGGCAGTTAATACGGCCCGAACCGTAACGTGCCCCCAAGTGTGTTATACATCAAAATGTACGTCTCCATCCTCCGACACCACGCATTACTTTTCTCTT
>NC_084594.1:3916974-3966974 GCF_033807715.1 Cololabis saira
AAGTTAAAGGTTAAAGTTTTCCCGCTCATGAAATTCAAACCTTCTAGTATTAAATGCCTAAATAACCGCACGAGTCTGTGAGAATCAGAGAGGAAACAACTAACAGCAGCAAGTGCAAGACATTACCAGATAATAAGGTATATTGTTATTGGAAGTATGCTGTCTCTTTCTAGTGCAGTTGTTTGATCTGAGTAAAAAGTCATAATTTCCATATGGCCCAGCCAATATGTTTATGTGGGGCTCATTTGAGATAAATGGGGCCCCGCATGGGATTGTCCATACCTTCCTTGTTGGCCCGGTGTGAACCGGTCACAGTGATGATCAGGGGAGGAATGTGACAAACATCAGGGTCTTATTGGGTGTAATGGACATAAGTGAACCTGAGTGGGCAGTTCGTATGTGGTTGCTGTGATACCGGCTGTCAATTCCTTACAGGGCCCCAGTTCAAAAAAAGCAGGGCCGGGGGGTGCGCGGGGGGTGTGCGGGGGGTGCGCGGGCGGGCGCGGCGGCGGGGTGGAGTTATTCTCAGGTGTCTATGTCTTATGTTGTCAGTATGAATGGAGGGATGTTGGGCCACTTCTCCCTCCGCCTGGGGGCTCCGGCAGCGCCGTGGGCACTCATGGAGGTACCGTAGGGCCCTGGCCCGGCTCGGCGGACCGGCCCCCGTCGACCTGGATGGCCGGCGGGGGAGCGTGGGCGTCTTCCAGGGCCGGCTCTGCTGGTCCTGCCTCCTGGCTTCGGCCTCCACTCCACCTCTTGCCCCCCCTACATGATTCACACGCACATAGGTTTGAGGGGGCGGGGGTCCGGGGCATGTGGGACACTGTCCTGCGTGGCCTAGTACTCCTCCGGAGGGGGGGGATCAGTGTCAGTATGATACCCTGACCTCCCCCTCCCTGTTTGTTAGCATTAATCACATGCACTCAACACCAGGGTCGGGAGGGGGGCCCACATCACCCGCGTTCTCTCGCCGGCCTGGGACAGGTGGGTCGTGGTGCTATGCAGGATCAAAAAAGGCTGAACAAAAAACAGGAATCCAAAACTAGATGAGGAGAACATGGAGGGAGCAAACAGTACGGACCAACAGGGAGCAGGGGAAAGACAAGACTAGATATACACAGGGGATAACAAGACACAGGTGCAGACAATCAGGGCAGATGGGACACAGGAGGGACAGAACTGAAACTCAAAAACTGGGGGAAGTGTCAAACCCTGACACAATCTAAGATAAAAACACATCCTTGTCCTCCACAGCATTCATTCTAGTGTGTTTATGAAAAATCTTTTAAGGCAGTTTTCATCTCTGAAATGTGGTCGTGATGTGGGCGGGGGATCGATTAAGATGTCAAGAATCTCTTTAAATGTAAATATTCTTAAGATTCAGAATCGATTATCACGATTCAATTCAATTCAATCTGATATTGATTTGAATTAATGTTGTTGAAAAAAAACTGAATAACATGACCGTGTAGTTATGCAGCATATTAAAAGTAGTATTAAATTTGATGCCATGTTCGTTGTGTGATAGTTTCACACCACGCGCTGCGTGAATTAAATGACACGACTACTGGGACTAAAGTTCACTAAAATGTAGTAATAGAAAAACGATCTTAAGACACACAAATACATTTTTAGGAATTATAATGAGAATCAATTTAGATTGGGAAAATCATATTTTTTTAACACAGGCCTAGTTGTGACATGAAGGAAATGTTTAAGTTTAAGGTTTTGGAGGGCTTTGTTAGGCCACGTCCGGTGATCATGTGGACTCTTATGAATGTTTATGAACATTGGGTGAATATGTGTATTCGACTTTAAAGCCGGCTCAACCCCGGCCTGAAATCAGCTTTAATGTGTCTCCTAAAATGGCCGCCTTGTCAGACACTACAAGGACCAGTGTGTCTTGGGGGGGGGGGGGGGGGGGGGGGGGGGGGGGCAGCGCCTGAAGGGCGCACGTCCAATCACTGGCCAGGCCCTCATGACGTCACACAACCTGCAGAGCACAAATCTCCGTTCCTCCCAGTTCTCGCTCTCTCTCCCTCAGCCCAGCGGACAGGACAGATCTCCTGCTGACCACGTCTCCCCATTTTTCCTGAGAGCTGGGAGGGGGGGAGCTGCTTCGGAACCTGGATTGTCTGGGGGAGCTATAGATCCGTTCCCACGGAGCGCCTTGCGCTCCCGATTTTCTCTCCCTCTAGTTTCTCTCTCTGCTCTGAGTTTTTTCTCGCAAGGAGGACCTCATCCTCCGGTCAGCGTGCCCAGATCAGACCGAGACGCATCCCGCCATCTGAGTCCGTGATGCCCACACGCTCATCAGCCAAGACGGAAGCCCGCACGTCCGACAAGTGGACCGGACCCGCGCGCACATCGTGCGCACGACGTGACCAGGCTCCGTTGACCAGGGGGGGACCGCCGGGCTGCTGCACGCTGCACCCCCGTCCTTTTCATTTCAGAGTCAGAAGGAGAAGAGAGCCGGGAGACCGTTTGGACTGAAAGCTCCGACGGGAAGAACCCCGGCAGAAACCCTGATCAGCACCCGGAAAGCCCGCAGTCCTTCCCGATGCAGAACCAAGAAAGTGCGAGGCTGTGTTTTGGGTGATCAGTTTCATTTAGAGCGGTTCAGAGCTAAATTTGCATTTAATGTTTAGTTACCATATGTATATTACTGTGTAACGCCGGCAACTACTGGCATCATTGTTTGTTTATTTTGTGGCGCCATTTTCCGCCAGTTATTCACGGTTTAAATGCCGTGTTTCTCATCCGGTCTGATTGCACGTGGCGTGACGAGGGCGTCGCCATCTTTAAATACCACCGGGCCACGTGCAACCACATTGTTTTGAACCATAGATGATCATTTGTATCACGTATTTATTATTTTGATTTCTTTTTCCATTCATGCAGTTTCATTTTTATTCTTGTTGTTTTTGTTGATAATTAGTGTTTTATGTTTTAAGTAGTGTGCCATCAGGATTTATTTGGGTACCGCTCTTTACCATCTGCTTGGTACCTGATGTAAATAAATGCTGATTGATTTTAATGTAAATTTTTTTAATACAAATTCTGGTCACAATGGCTGTTTGACAGAGCTAGAGCCGAACTGTAACGCTTTCAACATTATTCATCAGTAATAACAGCCCTTACTTTTCTGGTGGAATAATCCTTAATCTCTGAGACTGATTTCTGCTGTTAAAAGTTATCATTTTTCCTGGAAAACCAGGTGGTGCCCCACGAGGATTAAATCATTTTGATAATTCAATTTGATGAATAGTCTACTTTATTAATTATTAATAATTGTTGAATAAAATTATGAATAACTCTTGATAACTGGAACAGCGCAACTACTTGTTGCAGAACAGCTTTTTGTTGCAAAAGCGGCATCAGTGGTTATGTTTTCATGAGAGTATTACCCCATGAAAGTAACATCTGACATGCTTTCATTATGAAAAACGTAGTAGGGGGGTATGTTATGCGACATTTTAATACTAGAATTAAATTGTATTGTTTGATCGTTTGACACCACATGCATGCAGGAATTAAATGACGCAACTACTAACCTCGAATCCCAGTGATCTTTCAGGTCAAACAACCTGAAGATCATTTGGCAGCTTCAGTTGGTTCTTGTGTTTCCATCTTTGTGAAACTGGTTTATGTCACAGAGAGAAACAAGCAGCTTGTTTGTCTGCTTTTTCTGTGATTTAAAAAAACAAAAGTAGACGTTCATCGATGGGGTAAATCTGCTAATGGAGGTCAGAGAAAGCTTGGGTGTCATCACAGCTCATATGTGTGTGCAGCTGTGTGTTGCTTCACCTCTGGGACATGTAGCTGTTTGTAATAAAGGTTTTAGTCCGACTCTTGTTGTTTTGAAGCTCCAGCCTCAGCTACCTTAGCCAGTCAGACGTCACCTTTAAATGTTGATGTGCCCAACGCCCCTGTGTTTAAGTTGGCATCGAATCAGAATCGCTGATTTTATAAACTGTACCAGTGAAAATAAACCAGTTTTTGTTGAAATCCAGCTGCAGTGTTCAGAATTTGTTTGAGGAGGTGGAAGCTGTGGGAAAACTTCACCCATGAAGACAGATGTTTGTCCAGAACTCTACTCACCGTCTCTCATATTCATCTTTGCTACAACTATGTTCACTGATTGTTCACAAGTCCCGTCTAGACAGCTCTCATGTGTGAAGGCCGAGAGTTAAAACCTGTGAGTTTGCTTTTTTAACTATATAAATAAATGAACTATATAAATGAATAAATAAACTAGGGTTTCACAAATAAAATGAATTATTTAATCTTGAATTCCACACCTTAGGTTTCCTGGCAGGACTTTAGTTAAGGCGTCACCCCACACAGGTTTTACTCATCCTGCTGGTCTTCCTTCAACCTTCTGACTGTCACTCACAAACAAGGAAGTATAAACAATCCTCCTTTACCGGACGCTCTAATCTATATCTGGCATAAGTTAAAGTCCATATTACACAAACCTAAATACGACGGCTACAAAGTGATTTTTAGGCGAGATTAGGCTTGCCACCTTTCAGAAATAGAAATAAGGGACGCCCTGATTTCAGCAGCACAGGAGCCAAAAAAAGCCCCAAAACTTCTAAACTGCATACAATTGTGTTTATTTTATATGAAAAAACTGCTTTAATAGCATTGAACTTGCATGACTGTATATACAGCCAACCATATAGCAGCTGAAATAGCTATGCTCTGTATGTCCACATCAGCCCAGATGTAATATAGCCTACAGGTGAAGAATATGGTATAAAAGTTAATTTATTTCAATAAATCAACTAGAATATGGTATAAAAGTTAATTTATTTCAATAATTCAACTAGAATATGGTGTAAAAACTAATTTATTTAAATAATTAAATTCCCAAACCCGTACCTGGAAGTGAAGCTCGAGTTCTCCCCGCTGTCTGGCACTTATTTGATCTGGGCACAGACGCAGCAGGTCCTGTTTTATTTTGTTCATTATTGATAAATTTAGTGTTGATGTTTGTGTGACAGACGTGTGTATGGGGCGTTCATGAAAATACCGGACAAATCGCGTCCCGTATTAGTTCAATACGGGACGCAACATTTTTTTCTCAAATAAAGGACAATTCCGTATTTTACGGGACAGGTGGCAACCCTAGGCGAGATACTTCTGTGAAACATCTGACAGTTGCCTGACAATCTCAAACATGCATCTTTTCATTTTCACATTTGATGGCGCAGAAATTAAACTCGAGTACAAAGGAATCAGCAAGTTTTAATTAGTTAGCTCGACTAGTTGCAAAAATCCTGTTTAATTCTCTTCATCAAGCTCATTTTTAAAAATGCACCAAATCTTTAGTGTATGTCTGATTGAAGTTCTCTCTTCCAGGGAAAGCTGCAGAGAAAACCCCTCATGAAATGTTCAGGATTATTAGTGACAGGACTCAGCATCTTTTTTTTTCTTAAACATTTTATTGGTTTCCAAAAAAAACAACAAAATAAAAATAGACAGCAATTTCCTCCAAAATAATTTCGATGCTGCAGAACAGGACAGTTAAAACGGGAGCATCCCAGCAGGGAGGAGTCAGAGTGATGCCTCACCCTTCTCTGCTCCCCTTTCACGGCCAGCAGAAGAGTTGGGGAGAAGCTGCGTTGAAGATAAAGCGGCAGATAGAGGAGAATAGGAGGCGAGGGGAAACTGCCATCTTTTATACTCTAAGAGAGAAGACGAACTAAAACTGCAATTCTCTTTTATTCACATAACGATACGTCTAAGTCCCTTTGAATTAACTTCAGTGGCCGTCCGCTCTCTGGAGCAGACCTATTCCTGGAATAAGGCATCTGCAGTGGTGTCAACAGAAACCACTGCAACAGGCGGGTCACACGAGCATCCAACGATCACAGTGAGAGCCGTGAACGTGGCAGCTCAATGTAAGTTGAGGCAGAAAAACAAGAACAGGGCTGCGTTTTCAGAGTCACAGAAGTATAAGGGCGGCATAAAGATCATAGGATGGATGCCAGGCTAGTCGTTGTGTAGCTGCATGTGTGTGGGAGAGTCAATGAGCAGCAGTAAACGGTGATGGGACGGCTGTTTTAGGAGGTTGGAATCAAAAGCTTGAATCAAAAGCTTGTTTTTTCTACATACATTGGAAATTCAGCCTGTGGGCCGTGTCTCTAGTTTTACCGCTTCTAACCTCATTCTCTATGAGGGATTCTGAGGGGCGGGGCTATGATAATGAGGCTCTGTGCTGATTGGCTGCTTGAATGACGTGTAGCAGGGGAGGGAACAAACCCTCTCTCTGGCTGAAGAGCAGCGGCTGCGTAAACTATTACTGAGCGACAGCGATAAAATCAATTCCATTGCTTTATTTTCTATTGGACTGTCCTAACTGGCCGCGAGTTTAACGGTTTCAGTGTGGACAGAGAGAGTTTAACAGTTTCAGTGTGGACAGAGAGAGTTTAACGGTTTCAGTGTGGACAGAGAGAGTTCAACAGTTTCAGTGTGGACAGAGAGAGTTTAACAGTTTCAGTGTGGACAGAGAGAGTTTAACAGTTTCAGTGTGGACAGAGAGAGTTTAACGGTTTCAGTGTGGACAGAGAGAGTTCAACAGTTTCAGTGTGGACAGAGAGAGTTTAACGGTTTCAGTGTGGACAGAGAGAGTTTAACAGTTTCAGTGTGGACAGAGAGAGTTTAACGGTTTCAGTGTGGACAGAGAGAGTTTAACGGTTTCAGTGTGGACAGAGAGAGTTTAACAGTTTCAGTGTGGACAGACAGAGTTTAACGGTTTCAGTGTGGACAGAGAGCGTCCGATGTCACGCAGCTCAATGCGATAGTCGCATTGAGTCATTCAGTTACACGGTGGAAACGACTCCCTGGGATCTTAAAGCCTGAATTACGGATCTGCGTTAAATAGACGCGTAACCTACGCCGTAGGCTCTGCGTTGGTGTAACGCGGAATCATAAATCAGCCTTTAGTTCCCTGAAGAGGGATCCGGGTCACCTCGTCTTCACACTAATTCACACAGAATTTAAAGGAGCTTGAGGCTCCTTTTAAGAAATGAGACTCTCTAGCGCCATCCTTCGCCACGACGGCCGTTGGGGGTACTGCAGCCAACAGTGAAGCCGGCACGGGAGAACGGGGAGAACGCACATGCAGCGTCATGTGACGTCACATCCGCAGCCCAGCGCGGGAAATTCGGGACCGAATTGCAGCACATCTTGCAGCACACAGCCTGTTCAAGGCAAAGGAGAGATACACTAGAGGAAACATTCTTTTGGGTTTGGAACGCTTCATCTGACATTATTACTAGAAAACTTAAAATGTATACGGATTTTTTTCATAAATCCTGCCACAATCCTGCCTCAAGCTCCTTTAATTGAATTCTATTCACAGTTATTTACTCTGATTCCTCATCATTTAATTTCTTATGTTACAAGACAAATGAATCATGTTAACTGTAAAGAAATCACAACACTGAATTTTCACAAATGGCAACTTTATTGTTAAAAAAATAAAAAAAAAACATTTTTTTTTTTTTATCCCAGATTTTTTTCCCATTTTTATCCCCCAGTGCTCCTACCTAAGCTACAGTCCTGGGCATTGCTCCCTCTACCAACCCCGGGAGGGCCCTGCACTGAGCTCAGGTCTCCTCCTTAACCTGAGGAGTGAGCAGGCCGCTTCTTTTCACCAGACAGGGTGGGGTTTCTCCGGCCGGACGTAGCGCGTGGCCGGACAAACTTCACCCTGTCGTAGGGCGTGGGGAGGATCCGGCCGTGGCGGCCGGATCCTCCCCACGCCATCTGTTCCCCGGTTGGCCAGAGGGGGCAGTATAGCCCAGGACTGTTGCATGTTTTTGTGAGGGTAGCTCCCATTAGCTACCATGGGGAACACAGGGAGAACATACAAACTCCACACAGAAAGGCCCTTTCTCCAACCCCACCCATGGTGTGGGAACTGAAGTCATGGGGGAACTAACACGCACTTCAGCACCCACAGCGTCCCTGGCGGGAATCGAACCCAGGACCTTCTTGCTGTGAGACGGCTGCACTACCTGCTGTGTAAACGTGTAAACGAGGATATTTTTCAAAACGTAGAGGGGGAAATATCCGTTTTTGTAAATACCCGTGTTAAGGACTCCGTAGACTGATAAGCGTTTTGTATTTTGTTGTTTGGAGCCTTTTGTGGCTGTTCATAGTAAAATCGCTAAACATTTACCCAATTTCCGGGTACGTAGCTTCCGGTTTAAACAGGAAGTGGAGCGGACGTAACGTTTTTCAGTTAACGGTTAACAGTTTTCTGTGTTTTTCTTCCTTCTCTATCTTCTTCTATGCCTCACTAAGACGCAATGTCTGTAAGTACATGTGTTTATAAGGTTTATATTAACATTTAGAGTGCATTATTTGCGACTTACAGCTACGTTATATATGTTTATTTCGTAACTCAATTCGGGTTGTATTATGGCCTTCAACATTACAGCATTTTCATGCATGTACTTACCTCACTTATCCTGCTGCGTTCATTGACTGGGATAAAAGTGTTATTATTATTTAGTACATACTTTATATGTTCTTCCTGTTAAATGCAGTACAGGCAACTTACCTAATTTACTTACCTGTGTGTAATTAATTATTATATTTACCTGTAATTAATTATTATACTTACCTGTTGCCTACCTTTTGTACTTATATTTAATATACATATATTTTGCAATATTTTGTGTTGCAGTTTCACACTGTGGTTCAGTAAAGCTTCCAAAACCAGTTCCGGCTTCAACTGGATTTATTGGACTCTGTGTTTAACTGACTGGGTAACCTAACGCTGGTGAGACCAGAACAACCCGGCTATGTGGAAACGTGGCCTGAAATGTAGAGTTGGCGACGCTGCACTTGCCGCAACACGGCGCGGGCGAAATAATTTTGGGGGGACAAACCCCCGAAATGCATAGAAAACTATGCTATCATCATATCAGTTCATCTATCTTCTCCACAGTATGCTAACCCAACTGCCCTTCCTGACACTACCCTCTGCATTTACCCGGGCTTGGGAGCGGTGTTCTGCCAATCCTTGCTACCTGCCGAGAAATGCTACTTTGTGGTTCTGCGCACGTGCACAGTCGATTTTCAAAGTTTGATTGCCACGTCAATCATTTCTTGCACCATGTAAAATGGATAATATGGGATGTTGAGTATTTTATCCTTCAAAATACACTACCCATGACATGAATGCATTACACTTTGTGAACATTATACGATAAAGAAAAAAAAAAAACAATTATATGGCTTTATTTGATATTCATTCAGTCATTGGACTTTATTTAAGCAGGCAGGTCATTAAGAACATTCTTATTTACAATGACGGCCTGGCAAGAGACAAGGACCACTTGGGGGAAAAGGAAGTGGTTTAGGGAGTAAAACACAGTAAAATTGTAGCTTTACAAAGGTAGAAAACCATTAGGTAGCATTTCTTGGCAAAGCAGCAAAAAATGGCAGAACACCGGGTTCCTCCGCCGAGACACAACTTTTGTGGTATGCGTTCATTGTTGTGTCAAAAAATGATGCGCCCACCCAATCAGAAACGGTACAGATATTTTGTAATATTTTTTTATATATATAAAAAAATTAAATTATAAAAAAATAAAGGATCCCCATAACTTTGATTGGGTGGGCAGGATGCACGTTTGGCTGCCCCCCCCTAAAACCAGCCTCGCTCAGTAGCACCTATTGATAAGGCACATTAGAAGAATTTAGAGATGCAGCATTTATCAATTGAGAATAAGTGATATTTTGGATTTTCTGAACATTTTCTGAAGACCCTCAACAACAACTTTAACAGATGAAGCTGGTCAGATGGAAGTGGACAACAGCTTTACTTTGTCAATTATTACTTTCTCAACTCTCTGATATCTCATGGAGGCAGTGCTAAACAACAAACAAAGAGCAGTTGGAGCGTTTCTGACGTGTTTCTGACGCGTTTCTGACGTGTTTCTGACGCGTTTCTGACGAGTTTCTGACGCGTTTCTGACGCGTTTCTGACGCGTTTCTGACGCGTTTCTGACGCGTTTCTGACGCGTTTCTGACGCGTTTCTGACGTGTTTCTGACGTGTTTCTGACGCGTTTCTGACGTGTTTCTGACGCGTTTCTGACGCGTTTCTGACGTGTTTCTGACGCGTTTCTGACGTGTTTCTGACGCGTTTCTGACGCGTTTCTGACGTGTTTCTGACGCGTTTCTGACGCGTTTCTGACGCGTTTCTGACGCGTTTCTGACGTGTTTCTGACGTGTTTCTGACGTGTTTCTGACAGATTTTACTCATAGCAACTCTGGAAGTCAGCGGTAGGTACGATGGGGATGGGTCCTCCCTGCTTTCCAAACTTCCTCTCCAAGCTCTCCTGCACAGACACTGGCAACAAAAAGAGAGGAAAAAGAAAAGGAGGACAAGTTAGGACAATTATAAAAATGATTGGGTATTTAGTAGTGCCATAACAGGAGTTGAGTTTTTTCTCCTCACATAGCCAAAAGAAAGAAAAAGAACAAACAAATACAACAAAACTAATACAGTTCTGTAAAGACAGATTGCTTGTTGAAACCAGCAAATATTAAATACGAAAGTCTTTTTTTCAAACACGATAGAAGTATTCAGTAACAGACACACCTGAACAAGGAATGCAAGAGGAACACTTTTGGTTTTCTTTTTGGATAACAAGCAGGTTTGACTCGTTTGAAAAGAAGTAATAAAAAAACAGACTCATGACAAAAATCTTTACCATTGTGTGATTGGTTACATGTGAACAAAAGAGAGAGTATAAATGGAAATGGACAGACTGTGAGGAGACGCCTCTCCTGTACACAACTTGCAGAGCAACAACAACATCATCATCATCTCTCCCCGAAACCACCGGACTGGGTAAGATCTAACATTTTTGTTGACTGAACTTGGTACAAAAACCAAGATGATCCTCCTGAGCAGATTTCCAAAGTATTACAAGTAAATTCAAAACTGGAAATCTGCATGTGGTCTCCTTCAGGAAACGTTTGTGGTACTGTCAGTGAACACGGCTTCGTGCTGAGATAACAGGACAAGAACATCAGTGATACGCAATACAACTATGGCAGGAAAGGTGAGTACCGTAACGTTGGTGTTATGATGAATGCAGAAACTCCTGATGAACTAAGGAAGCTGCATCTCAAGGAGTCAGCTCCTGGTCTGACAAGTGAAGATGAATTCAGGCAGTTCAGTAAATGAAATGAGGTATATGGATCTTCAGTGCTGGTACTGACCACAGCTACGTCAGGGTTAGAGTTCCTTAAGGGTTGCATCACCTCACTGTAGTTAGTATGTCTGTTCATGATACGTTTGTTTTGTTTCCCTCTAGATGCCTCAAGGATTTAACTGCGGCAATGCTAGAAAAGCTTGTGACAAGAAGACAGTCAAAGAGGAAACACCGCCAAACAACCCACCGCAGACGATCAGTGCAGATGAGTGGTTTATAAGAGCGAGCAAGTTTAAAATAGAGAACATTGAGATTTTAGAAAAACCAAAACCAAAACCAAAGGGGGGCCGCCAGCCAGCGAGTCATTCCTAAATTCTAAATTCTATGGTGTATCCTACCACTGGAATAATTGTTGTACTTGGCTCACGGCTGCAGAGGCAGAGATTTGAAAAGTGGTTCTGAATGTGTAGATCATTAGTGAGGATTTTAAAGAAAAATCTGCAACTAAATAAGAAGAGTAACTCCCAGTCCTCCTAACTAAAGGGGCCACTGTATATATCCTCACCTGCTCTTCTCTCAGTCTTTATCTTGAAAGAGTCAAATGAAATGGAAGTAAATAAATTAATGATAAAACACAAAAACTTGTAATTTTGGTTTGGGAACTCATCTGTCAAATCAGTATCTTAGTATGAATCAATAATCTGCTTCTAATGTTTTTGTTGTGACATTATAATAAACTAATGGTGGAGTTTCTTCAGATTGTGCCTCGTGACTCTTATTCTTGGTAGAAATAGGAAGAACTACAGATAGGTTTGTTCTCACTGAGAAGGTGGTAGTTTGAGTCCCTCTCATGTTTGAAGGTCAGTCTTCCGGAGCTGACGTGGTTGAGATTCTTCAGCCACTCAAAGTAAGACACAGTCACACCACCAGCATTCAGGTCCATGTCCTGCAGGAAACACACGTGGAGAGATGGATGCTGCAGGAAGCAGCCTTCACTCCCACATACAAGGTTTCTGTTTCATTGTGTAATATCACCATGTTTGACTGATAATACTGGAAGCACAAAATAATCACACATCCAGGGGCGTCAATTGGGTATGAAGGTACGGCAGCCGCCACACCTTGGCTTCAGGGGAAAATGTAAATGTTTGTTTTTTAAATACATTTATGGAATTAGTCTGTGTCTATTTGTATTGATTATTCTATTATTTAATACACATAAAATAACTACAAATGCAAATCAGAACAACATGATCGATTTCACAAGTTATTACACTGCAAAAACTCAAAATCTTAACAAGAATATTTGTCTTATTTCTAGTTAAAATGTCTAATTTTTAGTAAAAAAAAATCTCATTACATTTAAGACAAGATTCAAAAACTCAAAAAACAACAATTTTCACCTGTTTCAAGTAGATTTTCACTTAAAATAAGTAGAACATTTTTTTTGCTTGTAATGAGAAGATAAATCTTGTCCCACTGGCAGATTTTTCTACTTATTTCAATTGAAAATTTACTTGAAACAGGTGAAAATGGTCAAATAAGTTATTTTTCTGGTGATGACTCTTGTTTTAAGTGTAATGAGACTAAAAATGACTAAAAATGAGACATTTTAACTTGAAATAAGACAAATATTCCTGGTAAGATTTTGAGTTTTTGCAGTGAGCGAGACTGCATTTGAAAAAGTTCCAATTTTCTTGACCACACAGATCAGCTACATAAATTTCTGTGATGAGTATTTGCTGGACGTGTTGATTGATACTCTAGTTAAGTTCTGTGACTCGTAACCTTGCCGTACCTTAGCTTCCACTGAATTGACGCCACTGCACACATCCCAGGAAAATCTTAGGTTCATGTTCAGGTTTTAACTTCACCCAAAAGCACTCGGCCTCACATTTTATTAAAACAGTTCATTCTGCTTCAGATAAAGAGAGCAGTTTTATTCCAATTCAGTTGAATATCTGAATGATGAGTTAAATATGTTTCCATCCAGATACTGGAAGACTTCAATGACTTCAGCTTTCTCTGTGTGCATGTGTGGACTTACAGGAATGACCATGACGTTGTTCTCCAAGAAGACCTTGTCAGCATCTGGGGTGGTGGGACCATTAGCACCCTCAGCAGTGATCTAACAAGACAGATGAAGAAAAACTCCACATCTCGCTACTGAATTCTTGAATCGGGCTGATTTTAGTTTTTTTAAACTGGTTTATAACATTCTAATCAATATCTGTTTTCAATTGTGGCTGGTTAAGTTAACAGACCTCCACAGCCTTCATTCTAGTGTGTTTATGTAAAATCTTTTAAGGCAGTTTTCATCTCTGAAATGTAGTCGTGACGAGGACCGGGGGTCGATTCAAGTGTCAAGAATCAAGATAAGATAAGGTAAGATATCCTTTATTTTCTCCCTCAGTGGGGAAACTTATTTGTTGTCAGCAGTACACTTAGCACACACATGCAGGGGAGGTTGTAAAAAGACTGAAAAGTCAGAAATAAAATATATATAAAAAATACAAAAAATATATATAAAATATGTATAATCACAGAAATATGAACAGTATATACAGTTGGTTGAGAAAGAAACGGTGCAAAAACAGCAGGTGGAGTGTTGTGAGGTAGACTGGCAGATTGGCAGATATTGCACATCTTATGTTATTGCACATATTATTGACATATTATTGTCCACTGGCTACTGAGAGCAGGCCTGGTTATACAGTCGTTATACAGTCAATTCGACTCCGATTCTTAAGATTCAGAATCGATGATCATGATTCAATTCAATCAGATCCGATTTCATTTGGGTTAATGTTATTTAAAAAAACCTGAATTACATTTAGCTACATTTTAACACTAGAATTAAATTCTATTGTTTGATCGTTTGACACCACGCGCGCGTGTGAATTAAATGACGCAACTACTAACCTCGAATCCCAGTGATCTTTCAGGTCAAACAACCTGAAGATCATTTGGCAGCTTCAGTTTGTCCTTGTGTTTCCATCTTTGTGAAACTGGTTTATGTCACAGAGAGAAACAAGCAGCTTGTTTGTCTGCTTTTTCTGTGATTTAAAAAAACAAAAGTAGACGTTCATCGATGGGGTAAATCTGCTAATGGAGGTCAGAGAAAGCTTGGCTGTCATCACAGCTCATGTGTGTGTGCAGCTGTGTGTTGCTTGATCTCTGGGACATGTAGCTGTTTGTAATAAAGGTTTTAGTCCGACTCTTGTTGTTTTGAAGCTCCAGCCTCAGCTACCTTAGCCAGTCAGACGTCACCTTTAAATGTTGATGTGCCCAACGCCCCCCCCTGATATGTGTTGTATGTGTGCGCGGTAGGGATGGGCGGTATGGACTAAAAAATGTATCACGATAATTTCTGTCATTTATCCCGATAACGATAAAAATGATGATAAAAAAAATACCAATTCAACTCCACCTTTGTAACTATAAATCTATCACCACATTCAGTCTTTGGAGCCAAATCACTGCTCTAAAAGATACTAAATACTAAACTACACCAATTACATTGAATTAATAAAAACCAATTAAATGAGTTCCACCTGTACTGCAAAACTGGAATGACTCAGAACCTCCATGTTTGTTACACAAACACGTATCAACGGAATTTATCCTTCTTTCTTTCTTTCTTTCTTTCTTTCTTTCTTTCTTTCTTTCTTCTAACCCTTTTCTCCACTTTGACTTTCTTGTTTCAATCCAATAAAAAACAGACAACCTGACGGGGTTTTTCTTGTCAAAGACTGACCTCTTGTGGCCAGAAAGTAAACTGCATGTCGTGGGTCCTCAAGGAGAATAAAAGTCTTTTTGATTAGATTAGATCTTTATTTTTTTTATTTTTTAATATCTTTTTATTTCACAATAATTTTCACAATTCACATTTTCACATTCACAATTCTACCCACATTCCTACCCTCTCCATAATTGCCCTAGGAAAATTAAAAAAAAACAAAAAAAAAATCATACATTAAGGGAGAACCAAATTATACACACTATGTTTATTGTTTATATTTGTTGTTATTTAAAGTTCTTCATTGATGTTTTTATGACAGTGTTGTTATGTACAGAAACTGTACTGTGAACATTTAGAATAAAAAACTAAATTTCATAAAGTTTTTGTTGGTGTCAGTTTATTATAACATAACGCTGATGAACGCTGGTTTGAGGGGCCCCCTAGAAATCTTCGCCCTGGGCCCCAACAGACCCTAGAATTGCCTCTGTCTGCATACTTGACAAAGTATTTGTGCTACTTATTTGACCTTTTGGAAACATCAAATGTTTCTGTTATACTACAGTAGAGTTCAGAGTTCAGTTTTACTTTAGAGGATCATACTTAATGAACACATTTTACTGAATGAATAAAGGAATGAATGGTGCAATTGATTATTTTGTTTAATTATTACAGTATGTTATTTATAATTGGTTAATGTCTTGATTATTGTTAAGACTATTTGTTTGGTATTATAACGGTGTTTTCAAGACAATGGAAATGTGATGTATGTCAGCATGAATGTCGTTTTCATTTGTGGAGATGTCATTTGTATTATATATTATATGTTTTTTTTGATAGTTGACATACGTAGAGTGAAATTACACATTGTTTTGAATTGATTGTAGATGTTTTAAATGGTAAGATAGGTAATAGTATATTTGTGTAAGAACTGTTAGGACCATGAAATGATACTTTAACAGCTTTGGGTCAGCAGAATTGTTTGTACATAGGTTAACATTCATTTTGCAAATAGAAACATGTTTTGGTAAAAATGTTTAATTAAAAGATAAGAAATCCTTTAATAGTCCCCCAGAGGGGAAATTTCCAGAGTCTCTGCATTTAACCGATCTCTAGAGACTAGTGGTCTGCCATATGAACAGCGCCCGGGGAGCGGTTGGGGTTGAGGGCCTTGCTCAGGGGCCCAGGGTGGTTAACCTGGGTTGCATTCTGGGGGCTCCTGACTCCAGTCCACTTCTGTAACCACTAGGCTTCCACCCCCCAAGAATACAATAAAAGAATACAAGCAATGACTGACACACACACACACACACACACACACACACACAGTATCTAAACGTAAAACTATTTACAAATGTACTTTATTAGGGCTTTTATCAGGTGCTGTCGTCACTGTCTTCTTCCAGGACTAACTGGAACTTTTCTTCATGTGTTTTTCCTTTACTTGTGCTAGCCGTCTCTTCTTCAAATAGTTGCAGCATCTCTGCATCTTTTATTTCTGCAAAGAAAAGAAAAATGTAATATTCAATATATATATTTAAGTGTATGATTTAAGTCATAATGCAATGCAGATAGTTTGTTACCGTCAGAACATGAGAAGTTAATTTTGTTTTGTCAGTGCCCTTATCCGTTTTGTCATCTTCACTAACAACGATGTAGCGTCTGATCCCACTTTGCAACACTCTTGGTAGTGTTTATACTGTGGAACATCCTTGTTGCAACAAGAATACTGAGATGACACAAACAGATTATTTGTTTCAGTAAAACATTATTGGAGAGTATGTGTAGTATTTAAAATGATGAATTTGGAATGTAAAACTTACTGCCAAGATTTGTAGACCATGTCTAACTTTGCGAACTTCTACGTCATCGATGTCCTCAGATTTGGTAGGGCTTTTATATGCCATGATCTGTGGAAGAAAAGATACAATTATTTGTCATTGGCCATTAATTATGTATTTTTGATACATTTCTCTTTGGTTTACCCTGTACACAGATTATTTTGTTGTCCTCACATTTATTTTGTGTCACTAATGTATAAAATAGCACCAAAAATAATTGCAAGGACCTAAAATAATTTCTGAAAAATGTCTCTTTTAATATGAGAGCAAACATTTTTTTTTATTTGTCTTTTAACAACTTGTCGGTAGTAGTAGTAGTACTACTAGTATGATTAAATGATGAATAATGATATCGTAATACGTTTTTAAGTGTTTTTCCTGCTAAATAATGTAGAAATACATTTTGTGTGGATGTTTAAAAATAGTGCGGCAGTCAACTTAGTTTGATTGTATTTTATTGAAGTTATTTCATTAATCGTTTGTTGTCAGAACTGAGCGTGTCGGGCTTTATCAGAGCCTGTTTGCGCTGAGATCGGGAGAATTAATCAGCTGACACGGGCATGAGGCCTCAGGCCGCTCCTGCTGAGCAACTATGTCTGGTCTTAATAATGGTTTTGGGTTTAATCGACGCAGAGCCTACTGCGTAGTAAATTGCGCGTCTCCGCGTACCCTTCGCTGTAGGTCTGCGTGGTTGTAACGCCGAACCATAAATCAGCCTTTAGATTCATAGAAACGGCGCACTGCTTCTTTGGCAAGTAGCATATTTAAAAAGAGAACAATAACACGTTTATATTCACCTAATGGTCGCCAAAATACGGTAATTGGATTTATATACACTTGGATTACAGTATTCCATTAGGTGTGCTATTATGATTTTTTATTTATTTAACATGCGCAAATATAATTTGTACAACTGCATCTCCTCTAAGTAGAAAAAGTTTTGAGCACCCACAGAGATTTTTTCACAGTTTGTAGATATAAAGAAAATTAGTTTTTCACTTACCACAATTTTCGAAACGTCTGCTTGTTTTCGTCAAAGTGAACAAACGGGGACGGTTGACTTATTATGTAACCGAAGGAGGCATGTCCTTCAGCTTACGTGTCTTTCTATTGGTTCGTTTAAAGATTTAATCTTCTGCAGGAAAAAAAGCAGACTGAAAAAACCTTTATAAAAAATAAATTGGTGAGCAAATAGTATGTCTTTTTGACATGTAGTAAAATGCTATGAATGCTGTTGTAATGTAGGTTTTGCTTTACCTTCCATGGTCCACCAAAAGCAAAAGGCACTGGTAATGGTACTCCTGGTTTATACTGGGATGGGGTTCGATTCCCTGTGGTGCCCTGCTATTTGGTTTGGTATATACATGAAAGGCTATTGTGGCAGGGTGGAGGAGCTGCAGCCACTCAGGCTGACGGGCCACACCTGTGTCCCATCAGCCTCTCCAACATTCCCCAGCTGCAGCGTCTCTCCCTTATCAAGGCTGGCAGGGTGGAGAGGCTGACGGGACACACCTGTATTCCTGCAGATACAATAGGGCCTTCGCACTGTAAGTGCTCGGGCCCTAATAATTTCTGGTGTAAAACTAAGTTAAGAATTAAAGTGAGTTAACAAGGGGCAAGTTAACCTGCATGGGGAACTTTCTCCAGCAGAGAGCAGCATAATCGTACAAACATTGCTTTGGTTGCATCAGTACTGGAGTTGTAAAAAGAAATCAGGGGGGGTGGTGGATTTTATCATATTGGGACAGATAATTTGTGCTGATTACAAATAATATAATATATTACAAATAATAGCAGTGACCAAAACACCTGCAGAAATACTGCAGGAATGACATAGCAGCAGTTAAATGCAGCCTTCTGTAAGCTTTAAATATCCACTGGGCTTACATCAAATACATCAAAACACAACAATAAAAAACACTTTTCTGAACTTATCAATATGACTCTGTCCTTCACAGGATAAGTAACATGGATCACTGCAAAAACTCACAATCTTAACAAGAATATTTGTCTTATTTCTAGTTAAAATGTCTCATTTTAGTAAAAAAATCTCATTACACTTAAAACAAGACTCATCACTGGGAAAAACAACAATTTTCACCTGTTTCAAGTAGATTTTCACTTGAAATAAGTAGAAAAATCTGCCATTTTTTGGCTCGTAATGAGAAGATAAATCTTGTCCCACTGATTTTTCTACTTATTTCAAGTGAAAATTTACTTGAAACAGGTGAAAATTGTCAAATAAGTTATTTTTCTGGTGATGACTCTAAATGTTGAAATAGCAGTAAAACCACATTCATTGATGAAATGACGTAAGGGATGGAAAGGAGGGATGGCAGTTTTACAGGGGGATGATTTGGACCGTTTTTATTTCAGGGGCTATTCCATCCCCCCTCATCCCCCCTCAACTCCAGTACTGGTTACAAACATCATAAAACATAGATAATTTACATACATTTTCATAACAATAAGATGATTTCCTTTGCCTTACCTTGATGATATACCTGTATAGCCATTTCTGTAGAAAATATCTGCAGTTGTTTCTAGTTTGCACAATAAAACCAACATGTAAATCTTTTTGACACTTGAACAAGAGTCATTACCAGAAAAAAAAACTTTTTCAGGTTAATTTTCACTTGAAATAAGTAGAATAATCTGCCAGTGGACAAGATTTATCTTCTCATTACAAGAAAAAAAATCTTGTTCCACTGGCAGATTTTTTTCTGCTAATTTTTAGTAAAAAAATTACTTGAAACAGGTGAAAATGGTCAAATAACAAGTTATTTTTCTGGAAATGACACTTGTTTTAAGTGTAATGAGATTTGTTTGACTAAAAATTTGACATTTTACCTAGAAATAAGACAAATATTCTTGGTAAGATTTTAAGTTTTTGCAGTGCTGAGTCTTACTTGGTGCTAAAGACCAAGGAGAAGAAGAGGATTTTAAGATATTTCTTTCTTTCGTTATCCTTTACTTTATTCAGTAAAAGAAATACTAAACACTTCAATATAATTACAACAAATCTCTTTCCTTGAATGAAAGGGAACAGAAAGAAGACTTAGCTTATTTTATCTGTCCCTTTTCCTAAGAAATCAAATTTCAATTAATTTCAATTAATGTAATAATAAAAAATTTAAAAAAATTACAAATTTCTTAAAAGCAGGTAGCCAGGAGGCTTGTCCAGGAGTCCAGCGAGCAAAGGCCCGTTCCCGTCCGGATCACACCTGAAAGTTCCTCCTCAAAGCAACCGTCTCTGGTCCTGGAGGGCCACTTTCGTGGGGGCGGGTGCACCTGCCCGCGTTGGAGGCCGGGGCGGCTCTGTCTCTCCAGGCACACTGGCCCCCTGCCGGGTGGGGGTCATTGGCCTGGAGGGTGAGGGCCTCCTGGCCACGTGTCCGGCCCGGACCGGGTGGCCGGGGATTGCCTGGGTCGCGATCCGCCACCACGGGATCTCTGGCTACTTCTTCCCTTGTCGTGGGGGCCCCGCCCGCGGGCCCCCTCGGCCGCCGCCGGGGGATGGGGGGGCCCTTGCTGGCGGTGGGTTGCCTCCCTCCTACGTCTCCCCTCTGTGGGGTTGCCGGTGGCCTGGGTTCCGGGTTCTTCCTTGTCGGCCCCTGGTCTCGCGGGTGGCGGGGTTGCCTCCCCCCTCTCCCACAATATAGATACACTTCAGGTGGAGCTTTTATAGGATTATCACACACACACACACACACACACACACACACACACACACACACACACACACACACACACACACACACACACACACACACACACACACACACACACACACACACACACACACACACACAGCCACCCCATTTTGGGGTTAGTTAATTGTGGTAGCTTAGCTCAGATTGTGATTGGATCTCGAGACTTGGGACGGTTGCTGCTCATGTTTTGGTCGGCTCCGTGTCTGTTCTGTTCTTTTTTTTTTTGCAGATTTCCAGTGCTCGACGTGCGCCTCCATGTGTGTTCTCGCGTCCTGGATTATTAGCGGATGTGTGATGGGCGAACCGTGCATGCTTGTGGTGGCAGTATTATGGTCTGGGCTCGGGTCCAACACTTGGCTCCACCTGCAGGTTCTATAGAAGGGTTGTGTTTATTAGCCCTCAACAGTGGGGATTCATTAGACGCAGCCAAGTCTTTACCACCCAGAAAACCTTGGAGATGTCTGAAACGTGAAAGTTCTGCACAAGAGTATCGTTTCTTTCATTAACAAAGAGCAAAAAGTAATTCACTTATTCAGCTTGACTTTGGTTATGTGTTTTTCACAGGAGTCCCTTCGCTTCAAAGAGACAAAAAAACAGGGAAAAGTTTGTCATGAAGAGAATAAACACGACGCCAGTGACAAGGAATGAGTGAAATTATTCAGATTTATTTACCACATCCGACAAAATGTTCTTAAAAATAGTTTCTGTTGAAGATAAAACATTGAAACGAGCTCACAGACCGTGTGGAACAGACAGCGGTTGAGGGTACGAGGCTGAAAGGTGAAGACGACACTATCGACGCCACAGGAGCACAGGCTGCAAAGCACGTTTCATTTCAGGTGAAGAAACGTTACATTCATCGCTTCAATGGTTCGCTCACAGCAACAGTCAGTGATGTTACGCTCCGACCAGCCCAACAGGATCGGCAGAAAAGCCTCCACGTCTCCGGAGCCGAAAGAATTAAACATGAAAATGTGAACGTCTACATCCCGGCACCGTGCAGCTTCGTTGTTCATGCAAACCAAAAGCTACGAGAGTTGGGACACTACAGAGAATCAGATCCAATATATTTGTTTCTTAAGTGATTTAGGCCACGTTTACACATAGCTGGGTATTTACAAAAACGGATATTTCCCCCTCTACGTTTTGAATAATACCATCGTTTACACCAGGGGTCTGCAAGCCAAAATGTTTTAGAGCCATATTGGACCAAAAACACAAAAAACTAATATGTCTGGAGCCGCAAAAAATGAAAAGTCTTGTATCAGCCTTAGAATGAAGAAACACATGCTGCATGTTTCTATATTAGTTATAACTGGGGGAAGATTTTTTTTTCATTATGCACCTCGAGAAGAAAGTCAAAATGTCGAGAAAAAAGTCGTAATTTTGAGAAAAAAGTCATAATTTCGAGAAAAAAGTGGAAATGTCGAGATTAATGTTGCAGTACAATTTTGAGAAACAGGTCGAAATGTCAAGGAAAAAGTCGAAATGTTGAGATTAATGTTGCAGTACAATCTCGAGAAAAAAGTCAAAATGTCAAGGAAAAAGTGAAAATTTCGAGAAAAATGTTGAGGTTAAAAAGGAAGAAAAAAAGAGAAAAAATGAAAAAAAGAAGAAAAAAAATGAAAAAAAGAAAAGAAAAAAAGAAGAAAAAATGAAAAAAAAAGGTCAAACATTTCTGAAAAAGCTCCAGGAGCCACTAGGGCGGCACTAAAGAGCCGCATGCGGCTCTAGAGCCGCGGGTTGCCTTCCACTGATTTCCACGAACCCGCATAAATATCTGTTAAGGTGCTATGAGCAGCCAAACCTGCAGGGGGCAGTGTAACGAGAAGATAAAGTCATGCTAGCCAATCAGAATCCTGGAAAAAACCATCAACAAATGACACGTGTGAAGCCTGAATAATATGGTTCCGCGTTAAATCGACGGCGTAGCCTACGTACGGTGCGCTTTGCCGCGTACCCTACGCCGTAGGCTCTGCGTTGGTGTAACGCGGAACCATAAATCAGCCTTGACTGCCAGTTACTTCCAAGACGGAACGAGAGTCTTTGGTTTGGAGTGACAGAGAAGTGGAGTTACTTTTAGGTGTGACGTTAGAATATAAAACAGGTAAAATACAAGAAAATATTGACGGTGGCCAAACTAATTGTAAACACAAGTCGCACACATGATGCTGGTGACGTTTCTGTCGCATAATGTGACGTTCTGAAGCCTAAATGTCCGTTTCTCTCCGTTTACAAGCAAACGTGAAGACGGAGGTTTTAAAAATCTCCACTTTGGCCGGAGTTTTCAGAAATGATGGTTTTTGGAGACTTTGAGCTTCGTTTTCGTGTAAACCAACGGCCAAAACGCATGAAAACGCTTCCGTTTTTTTGCTACATGGAAACAGGGCCTTAAATTGACAGAGAGTCGGGCCGGTACAGCTTTTCCCGCTCTGCGATGCTGCCGCTGACGTTCGGGTGGTTTAGGCAGCTTCCTGCCAGTCAGGACATCAACTTCTGCAGCATCTCAGTGGGTGTTCTGTCCCTCTTTTCCCCCTGTGAGTTATTCCCCTCAGGTGAAGGTGAGGGCTGCTCGGGCGTCGGCCATCTTGGTTGTGCGTTTTATGAATCTGTTCATCTATCGCAAAGACCAGGGGTCAGAAACCCGCGGCTCTAGAGCTGCATGCGGCTCTTTAGCGCCGCCCTAGTGGCCCCTGGAGCTTTTTCAGAAATGTTTGACCTTTTTTTTCCATTTTTTCTTCTTTTCTTCCTTTTTCCTTTCCTTTTTAATCTCGACATTTTTCTCGAAATTTCGACTTTTTTCTCGACTTTTCGATTTTTTTCTCGACTTTTTTTCGAAGTGCATAATGAAAAAAAAAAAATCTCCCCCCAGTTATAACTAATATAGAAACATGCAGCACGTGTTGTCTTCATTCTAAGGCTTATACAAGACTTTTCATTTTTTACGGCTCCAGACATATTTGTTGTTTGTGTTTTTTTGTGTCTGGCTCTAAAACATTTTGGATTGCAGACCCCTGGTATAGACATATATCCGTAGACGCCGCATTGAGTGTTCTTGCTCGCTGCTGAGATACGTCAACGTCGCCGCCATATTGGATGTTCAAGACTGCGCTGTAAACTAATACAAGTAAATTATTTTCATAAAGCATCTTTCTACAAAGAAATGTACGTTTTACGTCTGATTTATTCATTCACACACGCACTAATATACTTGGGAAACAGTTTAGGCACCAAATATAATATATTTAATTTTCTCAGGTGGCAAAAATAAGAACTTTATTGATCCCATATAGGAGTAATTCATGTTATATCAGCTATAGAGAACAAGGTAGTGCCGAAAAACAATATATATCCCCCTCACAAAAATAAGAAAAATAGAGAAACATATTTTCTCATCAACAAAACATATTTAAAATGTTCAAGTAACAACATAACATATGTTAACCATTTTTCAGACAATAAAATAACATTTGAACCATTTTTCAGATGACAAATAACATTCTTATTTTTGTGAGGGGAGATATATATTGTTTTTCGGCACTACCTTGTTCTCTATAGCTGATAGAACATGAATTACTCCTATGTGGGATCAATAAAGTTCTTATTTTTGCCATCTGAGAAAATTAAATACATTATATTTGGTGCCTAACCGTTTCCCAAGTATATTAGTGCGTGTGTGAATGAATAAATGAGACGTAAAACGTACATTTCTTTGTAGAAAGGCGCTTTATGAAAATAAGTCAATTTACTTGTATTAGTTTACAGCGCAGTCTTGAACATCCAATATGGCGGCGACGTTTACATTCTAGAGCGGTGCATGCTGGGAATTCTGACTTCTATATTGTAGAAATGGATTTATGCAACAAAATACCGTTTAGATTGGGTTCATACTTTCTGCAGGTAAATGTAAGTAATACTTTTGTATCTCTTCCATAGTGTCTCAACTTTCTCCACATTCAGAGTTGTACATGTTTGTGTTTTTATTTTGGTTTAAGGTTTTTCTGTCATGGTGAGTTTGTTTTCTTCTATCATGGTTTTGTTTTGCATTTCTGAATTTCACGAATGACTGGAGGCGACTAAAGGCAGCGACGACACGGAGCCGGCGCTGGAACGGGACGCTGCGTCCGTTTCCCTGCAGGACGGCTCGTCAGGGGAAGTAATAGTTCTGCACGAAGACGGCGCTGATGCCCCTGTAGACGGGGGCGGAGTTGTAGATCAGAGCTCGCTCCTCCTCGGCCGGGCTCGGGAAGCGGTGCTGGTTCTTCATGGCTGGAGGAGAAAACAGACAAAACAGGGATCAGGAATTACCTGGAGAGACCGGTCACCATCAAGCAGTTTCATCACCTCCCTGGTGCCTGAAGAAGGGACGGCATTTACCGTATTTTCTGGACTATAAGCCGCATCCGCTCTATTTAAAAAAAAAGATATGCAAGACGCAGATATTTATGTTGTTAGATTAGATATTTACTACATGTACAGAATGATTTTGAACTGTAAATGATGTACATGTATGAACCTAACCTAAGAAAATAACCACTATTTATTTATCTATTTATCTGTTTGAAATCTGCTTCTACTTCTATCTGCTAAAGAAGAAGTAGTGTATTTTTCTTTGCATTTATTTTGTCTTAGTTTTGATTCTAATTCCGGTTAGAGCGCCCCGAGCGGTGGAAGAAAAATACACAGAATAGCTGCACCTTTGTATAAGCCGCATGGTTGAAAACCTATGAAAAAAATAGCGGTTTATAGTCCAGAAAATACGGTAATTGGTGACCCTGATCCTGCTGTATCTCCTGACGTCTCGTTCCTTCAGACGTCAGGCCGACCTCATTGCTGCCTTTCCTCTCAGAGAGTTTAGAGAAGACGGTTTATGACGTTTATGATGTTTTTGTGTAACAAACATGGCGGAAGGCGGATCTGAGAGCGAGGAGCTCGTTGTTAAACGAGGCTCCAGCTCCGTTATCCGGAACTGGTTTGGATTTAAAAAGAGAGACGAGGAGCAAACATCATCTATTATGTGCAGAGTCTGCAAAAACAGAAGGAAATGGTTGTTACATTTTGATATAACGTTTGACTATTACGAAAAAAAAATTGCAATAGTATCTAATTTGTGGCATGTTCCAACCACAGGTTAATTTTCACATTTTATTTATATTAGAAGAGGTCATCACTGATTTTTTTTTTATTTTCAGTGAACTTTTATTTATTTGTCCTGTTTCTTTATTTATCAGGTTGTATTTTTTTCTACTTTGTGATTTTATAAGCTTGGAAAACTTTGAGGACAATAGTCCTTTTGCTGTTTGCACTGTTATCCTACTGTTTACGCCATGCAGTTTGAATAAATGTTGAATCTGTTCTTACATTTCAAACTTGTTTCATTTGAGTCATTACAGTTTTGCAGTACAGGTGTACTAATTTAATTGGTTTTTATTAATTCAATGTAATTGGTGTAGTTTAGTAGCATTTAGTATCTTTTAGAGCAGTGATTTGGCTCCAAAGACTCTATAGTCTCTATACTCTATAAGAATATACTATACGTCTACGTTTATGTCTATGGTGTGGTGCGTTACCTTCAGAGACGAGGAAGCTGGCGGCGTAGAAACTGACTCTGACAGCAGACGTGGAGTGAACCATCCCCGCTTTATCGATCCACTCAAAGGGACTTTTCTCCGGATGCCACTGGACGGCGTAAAAAGGGTATCGGTAAGCTGAGGAAGAGCAGAAACACGGTCACCAGAGGAGATCTCTGTCTTTCACTGGAGTTTAACACCATACAATCCCTGGTATTAGTAGATTATTCTCATATTCTGAAGTTTAGAGACTTGGTTTATTATAAAACAATGAAAATCATGTTTAACCTTGTGCTGTCTTTGGGTCAAGGAAGGAGGAAGGAAGGAGGAAGGGAAGAAGGGAGGAAAGAAGGAAGGAAGGAAGGAAGGAAGGAAAGAAGGGATGAAGGAAGAAAGAAAAGAAGGAAGGGAAAAAAGAAGGGAGGAAAGAAGGAAGGAAGGAAGGAAGGAAGGAAGGAAGGAAGGAAGGAAGGAAGAAAAGAAGGAAGGAAGGAAAGAAGGGATGAAGGAAGAAAGAAAAGAAGGAAGGGAAAAAAGAAGGGAGGAAAGAAGGAAGGAAGGAAGGAAGGAAGGAAGGAAGGAAGGAAGAAAAGAAGGAAGGAAGGAAGGAAGGAAGGAAGGAAGGAAGGAAGGAAGGAAGGAAGGAAGGAAGGAAGGAAGAAAAGAAGGAAGGAAGGAAGGAAGGAAGGAAGGAAGGAAGGAAGGAAGGAAGGAAGGAAGGAAGGAAGGAAGGAAGGAAGGAAGGAAGGAAGGAAGGAAGGGAAAAAAGAAGGATGGAAGGAAAGAAGGAAGGGAGAAACAGGAGAATGAGGTCATTTTGACCCAGAGACAGTACAAGGTTAAAGGGAAAAAGGGAATAATAAAACCAGACAGTGTGCAGAAGTTTTTCACGGCGTCTGAGAGTAAATATGAGTTCAGAGGTGGAGGCAGATTTTTGTTACCAAAAGTCATAAAAGAAGTTAAAGAAGATGTATTTCTTTTAAAGGGGTCCAGCTGTGGAAGAGTGTTGATCTCAAACTTAAGCAATGAACTTCAAAAAATCATTATGTGTATTTATATTTGGGAGTTATGGCTGTAATTGAAAAAAGGGGAAAAGAGATATGTATGTGTAAGTATATGCATCTATACGTGTACATGTATGTATGAAAGTGTATGTACAGTATATGTATATATTATATGTTTGTTTTTTGCTCTTTTGTCTTCACACTTGACAGTCAATTTGAAAAAAAAAAACTGTCTCTTCCTTGTTGTTCCTTGTTGTTGTTGTATATATAACTGAAATAAACTTAAACTAAACTAAAATTAAACGAAACTATTACAGAACTGCTTTTATTATCGTGACAAACTGCGTTTATTACTGTTGCTCCACTTAGAAAGGTTTCCATGGGACTCTGGCGCCATCTAATGGCCCGTTTTCCAGAATGCAGGGTCACCGTTTGTGTTCGTGACTGAAGTCCAGCAGGACAAAGACGTCGACATCTTCCTGACTGCAGATCTGTGCGTGAAATACCTTCCATGGTGGAGATGAATTCTTTCTTCCCATCGCTGTTGGTGGACAGGACTTTGTAAAACCTCCTCAGCTTGGCGTTTCCGCTGTAGTTCTGCACAGTTCAGACACATTGTTCTTTCATTTATAATCCAGTTACTGTTGTTAAGATTTTGGTGGCCCCTAAGCAAGATTTTGTTGGTGCCATCAGAAACAAATTAATTATCCACAAATCTCTGACTTTATTTGGAAATAAAAGTATGTTATTTGCAGTACTGGAGTTGTAAAAAACTATCAGGGGGGATGGTGGATTTTATCATATGGGGACAGATAATTTGTGCTGATTACAAATAATATAATATATTACAAATAATAGCAGTGACCAAAACACCTGCAGAAATACTGCAGGAATGACATAGCAGCAGTTAAATGCAGCCTTCTGTAAGCTTTAAATATCCACTGGGCTTACATCAAATACATCAAAACACAACAATAAAAAACACTTTTCTGAACTTATCAATATGACTCTGTCCTTCACAGGATAAGTAACATGGATCACTGCAAAAACTCACAATCTTAACAAGAATATTTGTCTTATTTCTAGTTAAAATGTCTCATTTTAGTAAAAAAATCTCATTACACTTAAAACAAGATTCATCACTGGAAAAAAACAACAATTTTCACCTGTTTCAAGTAGATTTTCACTTGAAATAAGTAGAAAAATCTGCCAGTGGAACAAGATTTTATTGCTTGTAATGAGAAGATAAATCTTGTCCCACTGGCAGAAAATTGTCACATTGTGTTTTGCAGTGTAGAGATGTGTCATCAACAAAGTCATTGAATAAAAGTTAAATTCACAAGTTATTGTAACTTTGATATTAAACTAAGGTCATCAGCACAGAAAAAATTAATTTTAAACACCATTTTCTTTGTTTTTTTTTGCTGCTTACATTTTGTCTCAGGAGAAGTGCAATTTACAAAGATATTGATCACTTATTTTTAACAATTATTTGTTAAATCTGAATTTCCTTTTTTTTAAATTGGTATTTCCTTTAAACAGTAAATAAAGCATTACTTTGTAAGTGTAGATGTTTCAGTACGGCAGCAGCGCTCGTTGGTCTGGTGGATTTGCATCAACTGCCGCCTGTAAAATTTCTTCTACTTATTTTAAGTGAAAATCTACTTGAAACAGGTGAAAATTGTCAAATAACAAGTCATTTTTCTGGTGATGACTCTTGTTTTAAGTGTAATGAGATTTTTTGACTAAAAATGAGACATTTTAACTAGAAATAAGACAAATATTCCTGGTAGGATTTTGAGTTTTTGCAGTGATGGAGGAGAAGAAACCTCCCAAACCCGTCCGGATCACTGAGCAGGACGTAACAACCATCTCAGGAGGAAAACAGGTGAAAAGGGGGAGACGCGGTGGATACCTGAAGAGAAAGACTCCAGCTGTGGAAGTTGGACGTGATGTTCTGGTCCGTCAGAGTCTGCAGCAGATCTTTGGGGAAGCCCCGGAACAGACGGCTGGAGTGGGCGGCTGCAGGACGGAGGAACGTTTGTGTCAGCAGTGATGTTGGGACGACAAACAGCAGCGTTTAGATGCACAACTCAGGTCCACACGTGTCCCCTCTATATATATCTGGGTCAATGACGTGACGCCTATATATTTTCTGAAAAACTAATTTTTTTTCAATTCAAAAAAAGGTTTAAATGGATAAAAAAAATAATCATATATATGACCTACCTGTCCCACATATGGACTCACTTCAATTTTACGAAAAATACTAGTTATTTCGGATTTTGTTGTTGTTTTAAGCATCAAAATGTCATGTGGTGCGACCATGACTCTTGTTTTGAAAACCTATTTGAAATCACTCTAAATGTTTTTAAATCAATCTTCAGCCCTATCTGGCATGATTTCCCTAGTGTCTTGTAGTGTGTAAGATTGCAACACATTTGTAGTTGTATTTCCATCATGATATACAAACAAAGTTTGACTGATGTCCATTTTATGAAATATCATGAGACGCGACCATTAAAAAAACAACCATTTTTGTAAAATACTGAAAACTTGTAAAAAAAAAGATTTCAAGATGCTAAGGGAATTTATTTTAATATGAATCATGGTTGCACCACATGACCTTTTTTTAAGGCTAGTGCCAATTCATCTTGACAAAAAACTCTGAAATCACTTCATTTAAAAGTTTTATATGAATTTATGTGTACACAACATTCTTAATGTTTGAACTACTGCAATAGATATTCTTTTTTTTATTATTTTAAAATTGACCTGTTGGAAATCCTTATTCGTCATTGACCCATCTGTAGAATCAGGAGCTGGCTTTTCATTATCTGTTTGTTTTGAGCGACAGCTACATCACAGTCTGTGGAGTCAGGAGACGAGCAGTCGCCTCTTCAGCTACGTACCGTTTAGGTCTTTGGTGAACTGGACCTGTGAGCTGTGAGAGATTAGCGGGTAGAAAAAATAGCAGCTATAATAAAAATTAAAGCTGCAAGCAGCGATGAACGGGCCCTCGCACTCACGGCCACCGCCCCCCATGAGCATATCAGAAATGACACCACCCACGACTTCCTGTGTCAAACCATTCAAAAGTTATAGCAGAAAATCGGACAACCTATCAGAAGAAGGAGTGGGGCTAATTTTCACCAATTATGGTAAAAGTTATGGCAGAGAATAGTATTCTAGGGGGCGCTGTTGAGCCGTTTGGCAAAGCCCATTAATGCAAACCATGAAATATCATATGTATCGCCAGGCCTTGCATGCAAAATTTGGTGACTTTTGGAGAACTATCAAATATGGACCAATCACATGAAGGGGGGTCGTGCTTTTTTGCGTCTATCGTCGCCACGGTAACACTTTTGACTGAGAAAAGTAATGCGCATCGTCGCAGGATGGAGACGCATATTTTGATGTAAAACACATCTGGGTGCAGGTTACGGTTCGGGCCGTATTAACTGCCGAAGGAATGGCATAAATTGCGACAAAATTATGATTAATTGAAAATGGTCGACTTCCTGTTCGGTTTCGGCCATGGCGCCAAGAGACTTTTCTTTAAGTTGTGACATGATACAGGTGTGTACCGATTTTCGTGCATGTACGTCAAACCGTATTTTGGGGCTTGAGGCACAAAGTTTTCTAGGGGGCGCTGTTGAGCCGTTAGGCCACGCCCATTAATGCAAACCATTAAATATCACATTTTGCATTTTTGGTGCAAAATTTGGTGACTTTTTGGGCACGTTTAGGGGGAAAAAAAGCCTTCATTTCGTCAGAAGAGGGAAAATAAAAACATTTCCTACAGATACAATAGGGCCTTCGCACTGTCAGTGCTCGGGCCCTAATAATAAATGATGAAATAATGCAAAATAGAACAAAAAAAATGTCAAGGTGTATCAGTGTCGAAGGTGTGAAACAACGGAACCGCCTGGATGAGGAACTAAAAAAAAGTAGCTCAATTAATAAATTTAAAAAAAATTATAAATCTAAAATAATGGATAAATATAGAACACTAATATAAATTATCTTCATATTAAACTGTCTAAATTATGCAACTTTCCTCCTGCAGCTATCCTCAAATCGTGAGTGACCACATTTATTTTCTTCTCTTCTTTGTTTATTTTCTTTGTTTTATTCGTTCGTTTCGTTTTCTTCTTATTAGTATCTTTTGTTTCTGAAGTCTGCCTTTGTTGAAAAGGATAGGCAAAATAAGCCATGAGGCTTCAGCTTATACCTTTTTGGTCAAAAAAAAAAAAAAGGAAATGTGTACATATATATTTATACCTGTGTGTATACTGTACATATACAGTGTGTATATGCAAACATCTTAAAATGTAAATGACCAAAACAAAATAAACTAAACTAAACTAAAATCTCTCCAAGAATACCTGCGGTGAGGGTGAGGGGCAGCGCCACCGCCTTGGTGTCGGTCAGCGTGAGCAGGTTCCTGTTGGCCGTGAGGACGGAGAGCTGCTGGAAGCCCTGGCAGGTTCCCCAGATGGGGAAGTAGTCGCCCGCATCGTTGGCCTGGGAGGACGAGAGGGGGAGGACGTGAAAAACAGGCCCCGGCAGGACACCCAGGTCCAACTCCACGCACGTTTATTACCCTCAGAGCCAAGTGGTAGAAGATCCTGGCGGCTCGGCTGTACTGCGACGTCTGGATGTCGACGTCTCCCCCCGGCAGCAACAGTCTGAGGAAACAACCATGTCAGGGAGGAAAATAACCTGGATTTTACAGAATACCTGGAAATTACAGCTGGATTAAAGTCATCCAGATGTTGGACCAAATAGTGCTGGGCGGTATACCGGTTCATACCGAATACCGGTGTTTATTTTTCTTATGATATGAATTTTTCATATACCGTAATACCGGTGAGTATGTACAGTAGCGTACACAACGTTGGGAACGCCGCACGGCGCTACGTTCCACCGCGCTGCGCGGCAGAACATAGCGCCGCTGGACACTGTTTGTGAGGGGACTGTAGTGATGCACCGATTGTTCGGTAACCGAAATTGTTCGGCCGAAAATGGCAAAAAAACACTTTCGGTGTTCGGTGGAATAAGTGGGGAAAAAACCGAACAATTAATAACGGCGTTGTAAAATAAGGAAATAGACTGGCCGCTCTGTCCCGTAACGTTGCGCACTACATAAATCGTTGGCCAACCAAAAACTAACCCCATAAGAATTTTACCAACATTCACCAGGAGGTGGAACCAAAACAACATAATGCTGGGAAATTAAAAATTTTTCATTTTTTTATGTTCAATAAATATGTTCTACCTTGTAATTTTGTAAAAGATGTTTTTCTTTGAAAAGCATGCCTAAATCAAATTTATTTGATTTAGGCATCCTCCTCCTGACAGTAAAATAGGCCATTCTAAGCCAATTTACTGCAGCAATTCCTTTCCAAATTATTAGAAAATGTGGTTAACACCCAGTTGTGCATGAAAAAAAAATACCGGGATATACTGGGAAACCGATATGATTTTGAAAAATACCGTGATATACATTTTTGGTCATACCGCCCAGCACTAGGACCAAATGACTTTCAGCAGCAGCTTCTGAGCCTGATGAACTTTACTCACACCAACATCATTTATCATATCTTGTAAGGGGGATGTGAGGAAACCTGACTTTTCTCCAAAGCATGACTTGAAAAGCAACAACTGTCCGCTCAAAACACCACAGTGACTTTACATCTTTGGTTTTTTGTTTTTGACACCATGTGACAGCTCAAAGTGACGTCGCTTTCTTACATCAACGCTGGTTTAAACTCAAAACCTCAGACGAGCGCGACACAGCACATCTGTTCAATTCAATTCAATTTTATTTACATAAAATTACACAAAAATTATTTGATAGATGTAAGAATTTGGATTTGATGTGGGTAAGCGATGTTGAGAGACTCAAATGGATTTTTGATCATAAAGTATTTGCACTTGCTGACTATTTGGAGAAAGCGTGGGATAGGCGAAGAAAAGTAACATATATGTAAAAATATCCAGTCTGGTTTTTGGTTAATTTATTTTGTTTTTCCGGTGTACATTGTGCAGCTCCCAATTAACTGCGTGTGATATTGTGTATTGATGATTTTCTGTTTCTGGTGTCTTATAATCCTGTAAGGGAGTGGTTCCCAACCTTTTTTCCTTGTTCCCCCCCTACTTGTGTCTAAGACCAGCCGGGCCCCCGACCCGTACGTACTAGCAGCAAAAGAGTAAAGTTATTCGTTACAAACCATTAATTGAAAAAAATGAACATTAATTATGTTTTTTTTATACATTTCTCTTCGGTTTACCCTGTATACATATGACTTTGTTTTTCTCACCTTCATTTTGTGTCACCAATGTATAAAATACGCACAAAAAATAATTGCAAGGACATAAAATAATTTCAGAAAAATGTCTCTTTTAATATGAGAGCAACATTTTTTTTACATTTTTCCTTTAACAACCTTTCAGAGTAGTAGTATGATTAAATGTTGAATAATGATATAATAATAAGTTTTTATCCTGATAAATAACTTAGTATTCTAAAATGACCAAAATATTTCTACGTGGGTTTATACAGACTTGGATTACTGTATTCCATTAGGTGTGTTATTTATTTAACATGTGCAAATATAATTTGTACAACTGCATGTCCTCAAAGCAGACAAAGTTTTGCACCCCCCCCAGAGATCTCTGGCCCCCCCAGGGGGGCCCGGACCCCAGGTTGGGAGACACTGCTGTAAGGGATGGGTCTTCGGACATGACACAAAAATAAAATTCATTCATTCATTCATTCATTCATTCATTCATTCATTCATTCATACATACATAGCGTCTATTAAAACAGAAGTTGTCTCTGGGATCTTTCCAGAGACCCAGAACATAAACCCCCGAGCAGTTATTACATAAACAATGGCAGGTAAAAACTCCCCTAGTGGGAGAAAAACCTTCAGCCAAACAGCCGGTTCCTCTTACGTCAAAAACGACCACATTTCTGCAAACTCAACGAAACAGAGGCCAGAAGAATGTAACAGATGACTGCCATTTAAACGGTTGCCATGGCTACAAGCCTGCACCTGCAGAACAGCGCCCTCTGCTGCAGCAGCTTTAGAGGAGAATCATTTCATCATCAGACCAGAGGGAGAAAACAACTCACCCGTTTATTGAGTAGAATATCTTTGCATATTCTCCCTCTGTGCGGTTGATTCTGGTGAGCAGAAGAGAGACAGAAACACAACAATATTTCAATCATCAGTCAGTAGAATTTAGAATCAGAATCAGAAAGAAGTTTATTATATATAAGTCGTTTTTTAACCCTTGTACTGTCTTTGGGTCAAAATGACCTAATTCTCCTGTTCCTCCTTTCCTCCTGCTCTCTCCTTCCTTCTTCCCTTCCTTCTTTACTCCTTTCCTTCTTTCTTTCCTCCCCTCGTACATTCTTTCCTTGTTTTCTCCTTTCCTTTTTCTGGTAATGACTCTTGTTGGTAAGATTTGGAGTTTTTGCAGTGTAATCCAGTTACTGTTAAGATTTTGGTGGCCAAACAAGAAACAAATTAATTATCCACAAATCTCTGACTTTATTTGGAAATAAAAATATATTATTTGACACTTGTGGACCACGTTAGCGGTTGTGACCCTAAACGACCCCATCAAGGTTTTCATCATTACTGGTTACTTCCTGTGACAGTTATGGCGTAACGGTGCTGATGAAGAAATACAAACGCAGCTTATTCTGCATCATTCACTCGTAATTAAAGTTACATGAGACAGTCTCTCTAAAAAATAATTTTTTTTGCTTGTAATGAAAAGATAAATCTTGTCCCACTGGCAGATTTTTCTACTTATTTCAAATGAAAATTTACTTGAAACAGGTGAAAATTGTCAAATAACAAGTTATTTTTCTGGTAATGAGTCTTGTTTTAAGTGTAATGAGTTTTTTGACTAAAAATGAGACATTTTAACTAGAAATAAGACAAATATTCCTGGTAAGATTTTGAGTTTTTGCAGTGACATATGAGACGTTCAAAGTCCTCTGTGAAGGTGGGATTGTGGAGTTTGGGGCTGAGCCTGCGTTCCAGGTCGTCTCACCGGATGGGCACCACCCGGGCCCCGGCGCTCTCCACGAACTTGACGTAGGAGGCGGCTATGTAGGAAGAGCCGTGAGCGAACTGGTCCCCGGGAAGGTTTTCCTGAGCCAGCACGCCTGGAAGAGAAGAAGACGCTCCATTAAACTGGATTCAAACTGAACGCTGCACGCACTGCTGACGCCTGCAGTGGCTTTCAAACTGAACTGCAGAACTGGAGTGAACACAGTGCATATAGCCTACATATATCTATATATAACAACATTCTGAACAAAATGTGAATGCCTTCATGTGCAATTACTGTTTTTACCGTGCAATGCTTTTTCCCGGACTATCTGTGCAATATTCCTCACATGTGTAACTATGTTATTATCTGTAAATAGGATCTCAGGTCTTGATTTCACTATTCAAATGCACCTTAACTTTTTTTATATTTTTATATTATTTATATTTCTTATTGTTTGCACTGTCTTGCACTGGAGAGGTGATGCTGCTTTCAAACTCACTGTACCCAGGTATATTGACAAAGTATTCTATTCTATTCTACCGTATTCTATTTTATTCTATTCTATATAGCTGCACATCTTCAGTTTCCTATTTCACCATTGATCTCACTATAGGAAGCCTTCTTTATATTTTAGCGTTATTTTTGCATAGATGAGAGATGAGAATTTGATGCTCCTTAACCAGTTTGGTCCTGGATCAACGTCAACCGTCATCGTTTGTCAGCGGTGAACACTGACACACCGGGTCGTAGCGGGTTTGGTCATGATGTTTAAACTGTGTTTTGTGATTAATAAGCACTGTTTTTGATTATTTTGCGTTGGATCGATGCAGCACAGGAGTCGGCAACCCTCTAGAGCCGCATGCAGCTCTTTAGTGCTGCCCTAGTGGCTCCTGGAGCTTTTTCAAAAACGTTTGACCTTTTTTCTTCTTTTTTTCCTTTTTTTCTTCTTTTTTTCCCTTTTATTTCTGTTTTTTTTCTCGAGATTGTACTTCAACATTAATCTCGATATTTCAACATTTTTCTCAACATTTCATTTGTATCGTCATTTTTATGAATGACAGCCGTAGGATATGACGCCTGTGACGCTTTCAGTGTGAGTCCAGGGTGAGAGCGAGCTCCGGCCCGGATGCTGCTGTGCAGCTAAACGAGGGCAAAAGCTGCCGTCCAGACTGCAGACTCTCCTCACACGGACATGTGAGGGAACCACAGCACATATTTATGAGATGTGTGTTTCAGGTCAACTGGTGTCTCTACGGGAGTCAGAGAAAGTGGTTGTTTGTTTACATGTGGCCTTGTCTGGGCCAGGGTAGAACTGCTCCAGCAGGTCCCTGGGATCCCGCATAGGAGTTAAGGATCATGGAGGGATGATCCTGACTTGTAGTCAAGACCGCCTAATCCGAGAAACCAAGACACTACCAAGACCAGAGAGGATCAAACCAAGACTAGTTCAGGTCAAGGTTATCTTCTCATTACAAGCAAAGAAATCTTGTCCCACTGGCAGATTTTTCTACTTATTTCAAGTGAAAATTTACTTGAGACAGGTGAAAATTGTCAAATAAGTTATTTTTCTGTTAATGACTCTTGTTTTAAGTGTAATGAGATTTTTTGACTAAAAATGAGACATTTTAACTAGAAATAAGACAAATATTCCTGGTAAGATTATAAAAGTGGGTTACTTCCTGAGGAAGGCTGTGGCCGAAACGCGTGGACTGTAACCCACTTTTTTAATCTTCTACCGTATTTTCGCGACCATTCGGCACGCCGTGTGGAAAGGCGCACCCTCAGTTTTTTGTGTCATTTCTGTATTTAAAATACACACATGGCGCACCGACTGAAAAGGTGCCGTCTACACACACGGAGCGCCACCTTACAACACACACACACACACACGCGCACGCACAACACACATATAGAGCGAAAAAAAATAAATTAAAAATAAAGCGGGAGCAAAACTTAGTTTGATTGTACTTTATTTAAGTTATTACATTAATCAAACCCATCGAAATCTTCATCCACCGTTTCTGCATTCATCCGAGCCTGATCAGCTGAGACCGAGAGAACTGATCAGCTGCGACGGGCAGAGCCCGCAGCTCTCTGGCTGCGCTGCAGCCGAGTCATTTTCCTGCCGTACGGCCCCTCGGAAATGATGCCGGCTTTTGCAAAAGCCCGAACAACAGTCCAGCCAAACACTAAACGACGGAGCCTGCCGACCGACCGAGCGGCAGTCGACGCGTCCCCGCATCGGCTGCCGCTCGGTCGGTGGTTCCTCTAGCCTCTGTGGCGCAGCTCCCCCCGGGAGCAGCGTCTCCTTCTCGTAGGGAGGCCGAGTCGCCCCGTCCGCTCCAGGAGCCCCGCCAGGGAGCCGCCGCTGGGCGAACATGGGCAATTCACGCGCCCCCCTCCCTTTAACTTCTCATGGTGGCCTCAAGTACGTCCGCCTTATGGATCCGCGTTAAATCGACGCAGCCCTACGCCGTAGGGTACGGCGTACAGTGTGCGTCGCCGCGTAACCTACGCCGTAGGCTCTGCATCGGTGTAAATCGGTGTAGAATTTACAATGGGCGCATTGCGTCATTGGGCGCGCGGCACATTAAAAAAAAAAAAAAATAACACGTTTATATGCGCCTAATGGTCGCAAAAATACAGTACATGAAATGGCCATTTCAAATAAAGGCCTTTTTGTATTTGAAGAGGAGTGCCTTGGATTCTTTTTCTTTTTTTGACATCCTTTTTTCCCACCAAAGAGCACCTGATTTAGATGAATGGGCCATATTTTACCATTCACGATAAATCGTCAAAAAAATTCCCCACGGTAAGAATTTGTATCTCGCGGTTAAAACGATAAATTCCCGTTGATGACGTTTTTGTGTAAAGATGATTTATGGTTCTGCGTTAAATCGATGCACAATGTACGTGAAGGAAGGAAGGAAGGAAGGGAAATGAGCCAGAAAAGAAAGAAAGAAAGAAAGAAAGAAAGAAAGAAAGAAAGAAAGAAAGAAAGAAAGAAAGAAAGAAAGAAAGAAAGAAAGAACGGGAGCGATTTACATCGGTTGCTTGAAACCACGCCCACAACTAACTCCGCCGGCCAGAGCTTCCGCCATTTTTTCATAGCGTTTTATCGCGTCATTCAGGCAGCCAATCAGCACAGAGCCTCATTATCATAGCCCCGCCCACTCAAAATCCTGCATAGATAATGAGGTTAGAGAATGGGAAGGTAAAGACATGGCTCATTTATTTAGCAAAAACAATCAAAAGCTTGTTTTTAAGACATTCAAGGCCTGTTTAAAATAGGGATTAGATGTCATAATAGGTCTCCTTTAATCAATCACAACGATATGCAAATATTATTGATATATTTATTCAAACAAGGCCGTTATAAACACAGAACTGTAACTGGGGGCTGTCGGCCAGGCTGGTTTTAAAGGTGTTGAACAACAGGATGCTGCAGTCTTCACCACGCAGGATTTCAACACCACGTTTACACACCGACCCGTCTTGAGCAAGACGTTCAGTCAGGAAGCCGACGTGAACAGTTTCACTGGAGAGCAGACGAGTCCCTCAGCCAGTCCGGCAGCAGCCCCTTCACACTGTGTTCATTAACCCCCCAGTCACACGTCGCCTGTCCTTACTACTGCTACAAATCACGTAGGAGGATCAGTGCTGGTCAGACTGATTCCAGTTGCACACAGGTGCTGCCATCCCAGTGCTAGAAATATCATACATACATACATACATACATATATATATATATACACACACATATATATGAGGGGCCGTACAAGCCATAATTCATTCTGACCCTCTCACACACACACATTCTCCTTTCACATACATATATTTTCACTCTCATATTCATACATTTTCACTCTCATATTTATACATTTTCACTCACACATTCATACATTTTCACTCACACATTCATACATTTTCACTCACACATTCATACATTTTCACTCACACATTCATACATTTTCACTCTCATATTTATATATTTTAACACACACATTCATACATTTTGCTCTCACGCACAACTATAAATAATATATGTATGTAAGAGAAGAATATAGGTATGTAAGAGAAGAATATAGGTATGTAAGAGAATAATATAGGTATGTAAGAGAATAATATAGGTATGTAAGAGAAGAATATATGTATGTAAAAGAAGAATGTATGTATGTGAATGAAGAATGTATGTATGTGGATGAAGAATGTATGTATGTTAATGAAAGTATAGTTGAAACGGAAGGAGTATAGTGGAAACGGAAGGCAGGTCATTTATCGCGCTGTGATTGGCTGAGAAGCTTGAGGAGCGCCATTTGGGTCACAATAAGCATGGGAGATGAAACCAATAGATCCATGGATGAAACGCGGGTACTGCAGCAAGCCATTGGGGTATTAACAAATATTTTATCATCCCCTGAAACAGTCACATCCTTGTCCTCGTCCCTTGAGCGACAGAGGACAGGCTCAGCTGCACCTAACGTGTCTCACAGCGCAGTGGAGGTGCAGCTGAGAGAACTTTTCAGACCTGGTAACTCCCAAGCCGCTTCGCCAGGCCGAGCAGCTAACCGTACAAGTACAACCGCACAAGAGCAGTCATTGCAATATCGGACTCGGCAACACTTTGGGAACTGGAACTCCCGGCCGAGGAAAAGGTGAGCACCGAACACCGTGACGTTACATTAACTTGACAGTCTACTAACAGTCTAGGCTTGCCACCCGTCCCTTGAAATACGGAATTGTTACGTAATTGGGAATTAAAAGTTGCGTTCCGTATTGAACCAATACGGAACGCAGTTTATTCCGTATTTTACAATTATCCCATGCACGTCTGTCACACACGCACACACACGCGCACACACATGAACAACGAACTAACAATAATGAACAAAATAAAGGACAGGATATATTAAAGACAGCAACATGTGTTGGTGCGCTCTCTGCCTGCCCTGCAGACGGCTCGCTTTGCGCTCCGTTGCTTAGTTAAGCCTAAATTATGGTTCCGCGTTAAATCGACGCAGAGTCTACGCCGTAGGGTACGCGGCGACCCGCAACGTACAGCGCCGTAGGCTCTGCGTTGGTCTAACGCGGAACCATAAATCAGCCTGTACCTCTCACTGCACCGACACGCGCGGCTTTAAACAAAAAAAAAAGTCAAGTCAAGATGTCTCCAGAGGCTCCAGACACCCCACCTCGTCCTAAAAGAGGAAACAGGACCCTCCACAAACGTAATATAAAGTCACAGAGGAGCCAGGCATCTGTTGCACAGTCCTTCATACCTGAAACATCCCCGGAGCTTGATATGGTTTGATACGGGACATATATTATGCTCTTATTTATTGGTCATAATATACAGGTGAAGGTCGGAAAATTACAATATATTGCTAAACTTAATTCGTTTCAGTAAATTCAACTAAAGGTGAAACAAATATATTATTTCCCACTACATGCAAAGTGAGATATTTCAAGCCTTTATTTGTTATAATTTTGATGATTATGGCCCACAGCTTATGAAAACCCCAAATTAATCTAAAAAGATTTGAATATTTTATGAAATCAATAAAGAATTAAATAATCAAAATGATAACAAATAGTTCAGTGAGTTGTGTTTTATGCAACATAGACTATTATAATATAACAATACAGACCAGTGTTGCATTCTTCAGCCCTAAGTGACAGTAACATAAGCAACCTTCTTAAGATACTGTCAGTGCTTTATTTTAAGTTTAAAAAAAAAAAGTGTTACTTTTCTGTTTTCTTTTCCATCCATCAGCTTGTTAATTCAAATGTAGATGGTATCATAAGGTCTGATGTACTCTGTCTCTGTCACCAGTTTTAGTGCAGTAGTGTCAAAGGGCATGCATGATGAAATAAATGACGGACAACTTTTTTGTAAAAGAGCTGTAGGAGGACTCTGTAAATACAGCATCCTATGTTTTGTCATGTTTTATGTGTTGAATATAATGTCTGCTTTGTTTTGTAGGGCGAAAACACATTATCATGATACTTTCAACAAAGACATTATCCTTCTTCCGAAGCCATCAAGCAGTGTTGTTGTCAAGCATCGCACAAAGCAACAGTTACACGAACACGGACATATACTGAATGGATTTGAATTCCAGAAATCCTGGGACCAGAGGACTGTCAATGAACAAATAAGGGATGCCTTTAGAGAAAAACTCTGTGCTGATGTGAGGTAAGCACTTTTATTTTATTATATCAAGTCCAAACTGATATAATGATTAGAAAAAATTTAAAGGATATCTCATGTCATTTCCAGCAGTGAAAGTTGCATGTAATCAGATTATGTATACAGCAGATCAAACCTAAACTATTAAGCCAGTTATTCATACTAGTACCGGTACATTTGATTTGTTTTTTTCCGCTTACATTCCACCTTATTTATTTTTCTCACTGCTGGTTTTCTGCTGTATACATCATTAAAGAGGAAATAAAAAAATAGATTGTCAGTGCATCAGTTTCAATATGTCTTTTGTGTGCATTTTTGCCCTCATCCAAAAAAAGGTTTTTGTGGACCTTTTTTTTTTTTTTTTAACCTTTTGCAATTTTACCCACTGTTTTTCAGCCTAGAGTTTCTGATGGCATGTGGCAACAGATTGATATCGCCCAAACTGCGTGCTGGACAAGAGCTGGATGCAAATCTCATACATAAAGTATATAAATCGAAAGCCCTCTACATCAGACCATCAAAGCCAATTTTGGTATGTTATATCACATTTGGATTAACCTGCAGAGCATTGTAATAATAATAACAACCCATAATTGGTGCATATAATGAATGAAGATTAATGTTGTAAACTTTGTAATCTCTGTTCTTCTTCAACTTTTGTTTCAGCTTTGTAGCTATGAATATTATGAGGAAGGAACTATGTCATTTTTCTACTGGTATAGACTAGTGCAGAGTTGGAATGCCTGTTTTTAAAAATGTCAAATCTAAGCACAGACTAAATTGGCAGTTGCCTAGTTGGACCAACCCTGAACTAAAATCAGGAGGGGACACTGGTACTCGTGGGAGATGTCACTTTTCAAACATGGACAGCAAAAGTGATTCTTATAAATACAATTATAAATCTTGGTGTTTCCAGGTACTGTTCCATTTACAGTTAAAAGTTAATATCTTAAAATGTTTTTGTCTTTCCAAGGATGATATTGTAGGCGATAGCAGTGAAGACAACATGTGTGAGGAAAACCCTGGTTCAACAAGGCAGCTGCGCTCTTCATCTCTAACACGAGATAGACACGAATATGCCTCTTCAGACAGTTTCACCAGCCCAACTTCTGCCTCCCCACCAAACTGTACTTCTGCAGTTCAACCTTTTGCCTCATCACTTGGGTGTGGAGCGTTATTCACTCAAACACCTGCCTTGACCTATCAAAGCAGTATCTCAACCAACCACAGCAGCACTTCAGTAAGCAGTTCTTCTAGTCAGCTGCCAGTATGCTCACTGGAAAACTGCCCTTCCACCAGTCTGCCTTCTGTCTCATCATTTGGAGGAACAACTTCAGTTGATCCAACTCTGGTCCTGACTTGTCAAAACAGCTCAAGCTCACCCTACCAGAGCAGCACTCCAGCAAGTCATTGTTCTACATTACCCTCTACGTCAACACACCACCAATCAGAAAACTATGATAACTACCTTTCAGTAATGGCTGCACTGTCTGACATGTCTTCTGATGATGAGGAATTGAACAAGACTATACTAGCAAGCTTGCAGAGTGAAAGGTAATTACAAAAAGCAAATGTTTTGTGGTGGCCAATTGAAAAGACACAATTTTGTTGTGTTATTGCTGAATTCAGGTGCCATACATGCTCACATACAGTGTGTATATTGGGACTTGACAGTACTGGTATGCCAAAGTTAAATGATATACCTGATATCTTATTCATCTGTACCATTGAGCTCTGTTGTCCAATACTATTACAACACTTAGGTAAGCCACACAGCTGCACTGAGTGGCGTATACCTTCTTCCCTGGAGAGAGTGATTACTTTTGTTTGTTTAGAAATGACTCCTAAGACTAATAACAGAAGTTACTTTAATGGCAGATGCCACTGAGCATGCTTGGAACACAGGTTACACAGTTTCTCTTATTGTACTACATATAACACCCTCTTGACTTTGTACTGTTTTGAATGCTTACTAATATACTTTATATATTTTAATATACTTTATTGTTTGTTTCAGAAGGACCACAGGATGCTTGGTACCAGCAAGAGATATTTTGCAAGATCTTGCAACAAAAATAAACCATCTGAGGAAATGCAAATTTAACATTAACCGGTCCACAGTCCTGGACGGAGCCATTAGAGGTTTTAAACGAGGGACATACGATCCAAGTCACACTATTTCTGTCCGGTTTTCTGATGATATGGGCGTCCCTGAAGAGGCTGTGGACTTGGGCGGACCAAGAAGAGAATTTCTAAGGCTGCTTATCGAAGCTTTGCCCCTATCTCCAATGTTTGAGGGGGAAGGAAGCAAATTGAACTTGGCCTTTGACAGTACTGGTATGTATTTATTACATCATTATTACATCATTTTTGTCAATTTTTTGTACACATGCACTGTCAAATAAAATGTTTATTTTCACTAGCCATGAGAGAGGACAGGTACTTCATTGCAGGGAGGGCCATTGCAGTAAGCCTTGTACACGGCGGTCCTCCTGCAGGCTTTCTGTCTGAAAAAATTAAAAGGGTAATTGTTTTTTCTCAGTTTTACAATATGTTGTGGCATATGGGCATCTTTATCAATACCAATGAATTCTTTCATTTTTTTTATTAATTATGGCCCTTTCAAATTTTGGTGTTTAATGTATCTATTGGAAGGTCATAGAATGTACATCATTTGAAGATTTGCTAGCAACAACAGAGCCAATTGAGGAGTATTTGGCCAATGCTGGCTGCCTGAGGCCACTGCGAAGGTTGGAAGACAAGAATCTCCTTGTGGATGACATCCTGATGTTCCAAGTGATACACAGAGTGCGTGGTCCTTTTGAGAGGTACATTTTAACTTGTTTTTGCCTCTCCTAAAGAACTGAAACCCATGAAGACTGCCTTGTGTTCAGGGTTTTCTGTGGGCCATTTATGTTTAAATAGTATTGGTGTGCTAGCTAGACCATGTCTACCCTGCACATGAATTGGCCAAGTCTAAAAAGTGAAAACAGGTTTGTGTATCAAAACTTTGTTCTTTCTTCTTTCCTCTCCCATCAATCATCTCACGACCCCTCAGATTTATCTGGTGACCCTTTGGAGGGGCCCGACCCCTAGCTTGGGAACCACTGGACTAAACTATCTAACTGTATATAAAGTAGTTGAAACTAGCTCCACCTCCAGCAGCTACAACACTAACATGCTGCTGACACACTGATGCTTCAGTATTAATGATGTAATCTATAATAATATCAGTCAGAGGGACCACACCAATACTTTTACTGCAAAACGTTAACTACATCAACCTGATAATACTTATGTACTTTTACTGCTATACTTTAACTACATCCAGCTCATAATACTTATGTACTTTTACCATAGTAGGATTGTTCATGCAGGACTTTTACTTGTAATGGAGTACTTTTACATTGTAGTATTGGTATACCTTTACTTAAGTAAAGGATCTGAATACTTTCACCACTGGTTACTACCCTGAAAAATGTGAATTTGACACACATACTTTACTTTTGTAACTAACCTGAAGTACAATACATTAGCATATTTTAAGATTTTTAACTATATTTTTTCTTTGATTCATTCATCTGCTACATGTGGAGATGTAAAAACAAACGTTTTTGTTAAAGCTGAAGTCACTTATCAGAACACTTTAAAAAATAAGTGTGATTTTTACTCAGATTTCGGGATGGACTGAGAACACTTGGTGTGCTGGACAAAATCCAAGTTCACCCGGAGAGTTTTCGTCCCCTTCTATGCTGGTCTCCTACAACCCTCACAGCTGACCTGGTTGACAACCTCTTCACCATCCGCCTATCACCAGTTGGCAGCAACAAAAGGCGTGCTGAAGAAGTTGTTGTTCCTTTTTGGAGGGACTACTTAACAGATGCAGAAGGTTAATTCGGAAGTGATATAAGCATTTATTGTATGAAATGAAATATTTGCTCACTTTAGATTAATAATGCACTTCATCTCTTGTCACTTTATATCAGTTAAGAGTAGGCCTAGTGATGCGTGCAGTGTTTTTTTTTTTTTTTAAATCTAATTTCCAATGTATTGCTTTCTTTCAGATCAAGAGGGAACACACAAGCTGGGGACAATTCTTGCCTTTGCCACTGGAGCCGATGCTGTTCCACCAGTTGGCTTCTCTCCACAACCTTCAATTGAATTCCTTCACCAAGAGCATGACGCAGGATTCACCTCTAAATTGCCCATTGCAAACACCTGCATCAATTGTTTGAAGTTACCACTGCATGCTTCTTACAGAGACTTTCAGGAAAACATGGACTTTGCATTGGGCAATACCCATGGTTTCGGCATAGCTTAATTCGTGGGCAGTCCTCTATGGAGCCAAATCAGGGCCAAAAGTTTTGCTAATTTGAAAATAAAATTTGAACCTGAAAATTTTTTTTTTCAGTTTTATTTTTTTCAGTATGAGATCTTTTTTTCAGTTTCAAATCTTTTTTTCAGGTTCACGTCTTTTTTTTTCAGTTTCACATCTTTTTTTTTCAGTTTCACTTCTTTTTTTTCAGTTACAAAATTTTTTTTCAGGTTCAGACTTTTGGCCCCGATCTGGCGTGGGGGGCGTGGCATCAACTGAGAGGGGCGTGGCATTACCTGAGAGGGGCGTGGCATCATGAGTGACAGCAGAACAGAGAAGGCAGGGGACGTTCCTCAGTCATGTTGCCTTCAGGAAACGTAGGTTGCAGAAGTTATCAGTAGAAGTATGATTCAACACTGTATATACACTATATTCACGTGATTGGCAGTGGAACAAACTGATATTAGTGACACATTTCTGTTTAAAAAGCTGTTTTAGACCGTACTTGGCACCAATCGCAGTATAAAAGCAATAAACTATGCCAGACTGTACAGTTCAACACCCACACTTTAAAGTTTGACATTTCAGTATCGTTTGCGATGTCGTCCGTTCCGCCAGGACAAGCCGCGGGTGAGTGCTGGGGCCCGCGGCTTGTCCTGGCGGAACGGACGACATCGCAAACGATACTGAAATGTCAAACTTTAAAGTGTGGGTGTTGAACTGTACAGTCTGGCATAGTTTATTGCTTTTATACTGCGATTGGTGCCAAGTACGGTCTAAAACAGCTTTTTAAACAGAAATGTGTCACTAATATCAGTTTGTTCCACTGCCAATCACGTGAATATAGTGTATATACAGTGTTGAATCATACTTCTACTGATAACTTCTGCAACCTACATTTCCTGAAGGCAACATGACTGAGGACCGTCCCCCGCCTTCTCTGTTCTGCTGTCACTCATGATGCCACGCCCCCCACGCCAGGTCGGGGCCAAAAGTCTGAACCTGAAAAAAAATTTTGTAAGTGGAGAAAAAAGACGTGAAACTGAAAAAAAAAGATTTGAAACTGAAATAAAAAGATTTGAGACTGAAATAAAAAGATTTGAGACTGAAAAAAAGATCTGATACTGAAACTGTAAAAAAAGAATTTCAGGTTCAAATTTTATTTTCAAATTAGCAAAACTTTTGGCCCTGATTTGGCTCCATAGTCCTCCTTAACAGTATTCTGTCAAGTTTGCTCTCATCCCAAAACAGTTCATGACACGTGTTTTTAGTTTGGATATCATTCCACATTGTTTATTGGGAAAAATACACACACAATAAGGTGTTATTTCTTTAGTACAGTTCAGATTTTCAGAAAGTTCAGTGAAGACAAAAACTCTTCTCACAGATTACACTGATGCTGTATTACTGTTGTTAGTTTAGTGATCCTATGCAACAAAGAATGACATATGTTAAGAGTTAAGTCAATTTGAGTTCTCCAGATCCAAAAGTGTCAATAAAATGGTTTTACATGTTTCATGTTTTTGGTAACAATTTCTTTGAATATTTAAAGTAAGAAACATGGCTGTAAAATGTAAACAGCGGTATGAGCTCACAGAATAACATTGAAAAACATCTTAACATCCCATACACAGCAAAGATTCATGTAATGGAAGATAACAGCAACCATGAACTTATATGACAGTATTTTTAAGTGTAATGCTGTACTATGACAAAGATTGGCAGTATTCATTTTGATTTGCATTACACAACTACGCTTAGTAATTATCCTTTGTGGACCTTTTATTTGATGTTAATGTCCTCTTAATCTATTTTTCAAATCTTAAAATGTTGAGAGGGGTTTTGTTTCCTTTTTTGTTTTCAATATGGCTATGGTTTTAGGAATGCCTCTCTTCAAGAAAATGCACAAGGTTGCGAAACAAATCTATACCATGATTTCCATCATCTTCAAATGGATCAAAAGTCTGCTGAACTATATCCATTGTTGTGTCATTAATGTTAATGTTAATTGATGGAACAATAACGACATTATTTGTCTGTAATTCTGAGAGTGGTCTGTTATCAACACCAAAGCCACTGGCTACATCACAGATACCATTCATACTTGGGTTATGCATTCCTGCGTTGTTTATTATGCCCCTTTGCCACAACTGAAGAGGAGTTTGCCCTCCTTGTGTTGAAAGACCATGGTTATTCCACTGGTTCTGAAATTCAGTGGCAGCTCTTTGAATTCGTGGCAAATAAATGTAATGAAGACAAAATAAATGGAGCTCATTAAGTGAATCTAATACACTATGCTCCTCCATGAAGTTGAAAAGGTTAACAAAATGAAATGATACTACTCGGTTTAGCTCTGCCCATAACCTCTCAATTCTTTGATTATGCACTGACCTGCCAGTAATGACACTACGTCTGTTCAATCCTCTCCTGAAGAGCATGAAACGGGCAACACCAGTGTTTTCCAGTCCATGATCACATCTAACCCTGGACGGTATTCCATAGTTCTGAACACCAGCAATGAATAGTGACAAAACACTAGAGGCTCTGTTGTTGTCTAGACAAGCAAGGTAGATGATGGTTCGACTGAAACCATCAACACAGCCGTGGAATACCATCCTCCACCTCACAAGTTTGTGGTTTCCATCGATGTGCCTAAGAGAAATTAAAGTCATAGTCAATTATGTGTGAGAAAAACTGGTGGAAGTATTCAGATCCTTTACTCAAGTAAAAGTATCAATTCAACAATGTAAAAATACTCCATTATAAGTAAAAGTCCTGTATGAAAAATCCTACTTCAAGTACTATTTGTACTAGTACTATACTATTATACTATACTTTAGTACACTAGTATTATGATCTTGATGTAGTTAAAGTATTGCAGTAAAAGTACATAAGTATTATGATCTTGATGTAAAAGTATTACAGTAGAAGTAGCGGTTTCGTCCCTCTGACTGATTTATTATATATGACATCATTAGAGATTAGATTAATACTGAAGCATCAGTGTCAGCAGCATGTTAGTGTTGTAGTTCCTGGAGGTGGAGCTAGTTTCAACTACTTTATATACAGTTGGATAGTTTAGTCCAGTGGTTTTCAGTTTTTGGACTTTTTCTCTAATCTTTGACATTTGCTGAAATATTGGATCATTTGAACATTTATTGAAATAAAACCATGTGACTCACATTTTTCCCTCTAAACTTCTCACATGATTTGAAAAATCACTGGTCACTGGTGGAGCTGTTAACAACTCATAGACATGTGAACTGTGAGCCGACTGCTTTTTTATGATGTCAGAAGCCAAAAAGGTTGTAAACCACTGGTTCCATCTTTAACAATGTTTTGTATTTTAAAAGCTTGTTATTTTATCCATTGAGTCAAATCTGCATCTGAAAAGGAACTAAAGCTGTCAAATACATGGAGTGGAGTAGAAAGTACATCTGAAATGTAGTGGGGTGGAAATTTAAAGTAGCATGACATGTAAGTACTCAAATAAAGTACAAGTACCTCAAAGTTGTACTTAAATACAGTACTTGAGTAAATGTATTTACTGGTAGTTACTTTCCACCTCTGGGGAAAAGTATAACAAGGCCAAGGTTATGCATGAATAATTCAACACTAAAAGAAAATTGTGAATAATGAGATCTTTTGTTTTTTATGTTAAGTCAATTTTGCTGTTAATTTAAAATTGTGAATGCAGGACTTACTTGTAATCAAGTGTTTTTTTAATTTATTTAGATAAAGTAAGTACTTCTTCCATCACATCCAAGTGGATTTTAAGAAATGGATTACTGACTTTGTGCTACTTGATTTATTCTAAGTTGTATTGTTGGGAATTTACTCACCATAATTGATTGGGGGTTGCAACACTGTAAACTCGTCTACGTATTGCATGGCGTCTTCTGAAGGACCGTCCAATAGGGTCAATTTCTTGCAGACTCTAACGCGCCACCTTTGAATGCGTAACCCACGTGACCTCAAGCTCCCATGCACATATCGTTCACCTGCATTTGTGGTTGACTGAAGAATTTCACCAACAACTCCATTCAAGTTGTCATTTGATAGCGTTGCATATGTCAGTGGCTGAACGCCAAGCCGCTGTCTGTGCCTGTAGAGCAGGGGTCGGCAACCTCAGGCACGCGTGCCATGATTGGCACGCGGCGGCATAATCATTGGCACACTAAATCAGCCTTTATTCACCGCACTACCCGCCCGTGCGCTCATGAAAGAAACTCCTAAAATAAAGAGTAAAAAGACAAGTAAAAGATGGGGGATTACTTGTAATTTTCCTACGTTTGTAGTTTCTAAACAGAAAACAAGCTTGATATTGTGATATTTAAATGTTCTATTTTCATCCTGTCGCTC